>NW_015505916.1:165114-188426 GCF_001515645.1 Sinocyclocheilus grahami | reverse complement strand
TAAACAACGGGTGCGGTGAGGCGCGGAGGGGGGGGGGGGGGGGGGCATTACTGTATGCTCATTTTAATAATCAGTTTTTGACTCATGAAATAAACGAGTCCATGAGTATTTGCTTGTGCATTTGACTCTGTGTGGAAGAAAGAGGACCTCAAATGTCATCCTCACATGCATGTTTCATTCACAGAATTGTGTCAGTTGTATTGGAAATGGCTATTTTGCATTTTTGATCTACTTCTGTGTTTTAAAATTATGGGTAATTTCAAACCCTTGCTGAATTGACTTTTCGCAGGGAGTTTGACTGACAATCGATCTAACCAATCATAACGCAGAATCTGCCATACAAACAAATCAGACAAGAGAGTCGATTAACATCGGTGGATTTGAATTTGAAAAACAGTGTGTTGACATCTTTTCACAGTTGAAACAAGATACCTTCTGATGTTCATTCATGTTTATTTTGTGCTAGGCCAATATTTAAGTAAAGAGGAAGAAATTATCAATTCACGTACAGTTGGTATTTTTTATCTCCATAAAAAAAAATTACAACCAATATATTAATTGCAAAAATGTTATTATATCATTAAATATGTTTACCAGTATTCAATATTTTTAGATGGCTCTTTACAAACATCCAAAATACTTTTTCCACAAGGAGTTCTACGTCATTCATTGGTTGAAAAGTTTTTTTGGCTTATTTATACTGTAGTGCACAATAAAATGGGACAGGAGAAAACATTTTTGCATCAAAAACTAATATCACCTTTAAAGTGTACTCCTTTTTCCCTCCTTCTCTTTTCACCTTCTCACTCTCTTTTCAGCAGCATTCATCTGCACCCAAGGGTTTAAAGATTGCAGTTATTGTACCTACAGCTGAAGACCAAATGTCTCAAAGTCATTTTGAGTGGGAAAATTTCATCCACCCCCCAAGATTGTCATGTGTAGGGTTATATGATTACAGCTATTAAAATCTATGCAACACACATTTTCCCTGAAACCCTCCTACCCACGCAGATCACGAGCAGAGGATTAGATTGCAAATGTGGAAGCAAGGTAAAGAATATGCTTTGCTGGCTTAAAGGAACAGTTCATCCAGAAATGGGAATTCTGTCATTATTTACTCACACTGATATCATTTCAAACCTGTATGATTTTATTTCTTCACAGAACACAAATAAGAACTCATAGCAGAATATCTCAGGTGCTCTTTTGCATTCAATGACTGTTGAGCTCCAAAGAAATGACAAAATGCTAAATAAGTATTCTATACAACTTGTGCATATTCCACATCTAATTCATAAATATCAAACCTTTTTAACATCACTAAATGTACATACTAAGTGACTTAGTATACCATCTTTGTTATGGAATACACTCGTTGGTTCGTAGTGAGTTCACAGTTTTAAAGTACACGTTTGCTTTAATTTATTTTCAAGATCTAAGGTAAACTATCTGTTGTTGCTTTTAGTATGGCTATAAATATCACGCAAAATGATATTCAAACTCACATTAGACATGTTTAACTTTGAATAAAGCGCATAATCTCCTGAGAATTATATAGAAAATAGAAATTACACGTGTCGCCATCATGGCTAGTTAGGACAAAACCTCTGATTAACATGGAAAAGATACATTTTATCGCGGCATATGTAGTTAGGACACGGTGTTACATTCCACAAAATATTCTTTATAGTGTACAAAGGTTCTTTAGATTATTACAAAGTTCTCCATTAAGAAAAAAAAAAGTTTTTTTTAAGAATAAAATGTTCTTTAGGAAACCCAAAATGGTTCTTCAATGGCATTACTGCACAAACCCTTTTGGAACCTTTATTTGCATATTTCATAACCAAGCTTTGTACAGGTTTTAGAGTGAGTAAATGATGACTGCGTATTAAGAGATCTGTTTCTTTAAAATAATTATCAAGTGTTTTTTTCTAGGTTCCCTAATGCTCTCCTCTCTAAGTGGCTTCACTGAAGATTTGTGTTTACCCACAGGATTGCTTTGTCTGTGCTAATAGATGCTGTGTTATAAGTAGATGTCCAGCTCAGTGTGTTGTGTCCTACTAGCTGCCCATGAGCTTTCTAATCCAGGGAAATGTGGGGGTCTGTCCTGGTCTCTAATCCACGTGGCACGCCAAAGGTCGCTTTCGTACACGCCGTCCATGTGAGCTTTCAGAAATGGCTTACGATGCTTCGCAAAGGAAATTGAAAAAGTGCTGTAATCCTCACACCCCTCTGTGCCCAAACACACTTACCACGACATACACACACACTTACGATGGCAACAAACCAATACACACACCTCTCAAACACACAGCTAAGAGCTGGATTAAATGAAGGTCTAATCCTTCCCTGCTGTGCTAATAGATGCTGTGTTATAAGTAGATGTCCAGCTCAGTGTGTTGTGTCCTACTAGCTGCCCATGAGCTTTCTAATCCAGGGAAATGTGGGGGTCTGTCCTGGTCTCTAATCCACGTGGCACGCCAAAGGTCGCTTTCGTACACGCCGTCCATGTGAGCTTTCAGAAATGGCTTACGATGCTTCGCAAAGGAAATTGAAAAAGTGCTGTAATCCTCACACCCCTCTGTGCCCAAACACACTTACCACGACATACACACACACTTACGATGGCAACAAACCAATACACACACCTCTCAAACACACAGCTAAGAGCTGGATTAAATGAAGGTCTAATCCTTCCCAAATGTCCACCCTGCTGTCACCTTTGGAGTCTGACGTTTGAGATTGTTTGGAGATCTCTTGCTGGTCACAAGGAGGGTGCACTTCCTGTTTACCATTTCCTCTGTTTCCTTTGTCTTCCTCCCTCTTTAGTAATCAGCAGACTGTACTCCAGACGGCCTGTTGGTGGTTGATGCCAGTTCATACTCGCCAGGCCCAGGATACTCTCTCAAACTCTAATCCATGTGGATGTACCTATTTACCCCCTCCTCAGCGAGCGAAGCCTCCCCACCTGCCATAATAAACACTGACAAATTACATTTGTTAAGAATTCAAACAGCTCATTCCACTCCGGTGCCAGGTTGAGCCACGCTTTCGTCTCACTCTAATGACACCAGACTCCTTTGCAAGGGAACTTGGACTAAAACACAACAAATTACAATGTGACATAAAATCATTTCAAACATGCTTTGTTCCACTCTTAAGGGTGAGGAGTGAGGGTAATAAGATTCATCAAGACACTATCGCTCTGTTACTAAACCTAGAGAGCAGTCTAGTGCCAATATGAGCAGGATACCTTCTAAAGCGTTCGCACTGAGAGTGATTTCATCGCTGGAGGTCACCAGGTCACTCTAGGGTTGCCTACTGCTGGATATAGTTTTTAATTTTTTTGGGGTGGAAGACAAAATTTTTTTGCTTTTTGCTTTAATTTATTATGTAATTAATTTACATTTTTCATTTAATTTATGTGTTTTGTCATTTTGTAATCATTTTTCATATTTAGCTTATTTATTCATATTTTTAATCATTTCAATATTTTTTTATTTAACTTTATTTTATTTCAGTTTTAGTTTTAGTAAATTTAGTATACTTAAATTTGTTCAAATTATTTTGGCTACTTGCCAATTTGCCCTTTTTTTCCAGTGCAAATAAGATGTCTGTTTCCCTGCTGCTTAAAATTAACATTATTGCTAGACATTATTATAATTATTATTATTTTTAATTTTGGCAATTTTTTATAAAAAAAAATTTTTGTCTACTTAAATTATCTAAAAATCCTTGAAACAAGATAAATATTTTGTCTGCACTGACCAATTTTTTCACTCATTGTAAGTATAAAAAGACTCGAAAGTAAATAATTACATGTAGAAAAGAATTAATATATTGCATTAAAATGCAAATAAAACTGCAATTATTCCTCAGACATTTAAGAACATACTAAACTAGAGAAGCTCCAAATATAAAACATTCTGATGAATTTCATATTTGCTAACTGCTAGCAACAGGTGCCAGATGCCTTGCTTCTAAGAGTGACAGCATGTCAACATCTATAGTCATTTTAAATATAAAAAGTTTAAAAGAAGTAGAAAAATGTAATCTATAAAAGATATTTTTACAACAACAACAAAAAATAAGTTAAAAAATGAATTAAGCAGGATATGTCTAAAACTTTCATTGTAAATAAATGACTTTTGGTATGAAGCATATACATTAACATGTAGCTATGATAAAAGCATGATTCCCTATAGCACTGCTGCTGCTGCATTTCATCCAAAGTCATAAGTGGGATGTTTCTAACTTTAAACTATAAAGGTGTTCAGCCTGACAATTGGAAGATTACATCTATGGAAACAAAATGAGATTGTTAGCTTTGCAGGTGTTCGATTATGGAGAAAGGAATCTCCTAGCTACCAAATTGGAGTTTAAACAATGCTACTTTCTGTAATGCTAGCATTTGTTCTGCAGGTGTATGATTTTCAACAGAGATCATTTACTGTGCTTTACACACCTGTAGTGTTTTATTGCACATTTTCAAGTGGGAAGCTGCAAAATTGGACTTTCTGAGGTGAATGGAACATAAAGGCATAAAATACACTACCGTTTAAAGGTTTGAGGTCAGTATAGGTTTTGTTTTAAAGATGCAATAAATAAGCATTTATTTTGTTATAAAAGAGGGTTTGGCAGGGTTTTTCTCGACTTAACTTCTAAAGGACCAGAGACCAGTTCCAGCAGAGATGTGTTATCCTTGTGTTCAAAACAAGCTTGTTACTTAGATTATTGCAGAAGTGTAAAAAATGGTCAGAGTGGCACAGGGATAATGAAAGCACTTGCAATCTGCTAGATGCTTAATCAAGTTCACACACATACCACTACTCTACATTAAAACTGGGGCTCCAGATAGATCACGCAGCAATTCAGAGACTATGCAGGAACAAATTTCACACCAACTCTAAACGGCAAAGAGAAAGCGACCACATCAGAGAGAAATCTAATGCTTTGGAATGAATGCTTAGATAAGTCTTGTTGGGTTCATGTAATTTCATATCATATTTTCCACCGAAATTATGCTGCTCGGATGGCTCAAGAATGAGTACCAGCATTTCCATACTAGTGACTACACATACAGTATGTGCATTATGACTATCAATACATATTTTAACACTCAAAGTCAATTATTTTAGATTTTTGCCATCACAAACTGCTTCAGTTGAAAGTTATTTAAATATAACAAAAATGCATATAAATCAAATGACATTTAAGTTTAGACAGGTGGGGAAAATACAGTGGCAGGAGTTTATGATGAGTATTACAAGTTTTGAGTAAATATTTTAAAATCCAACCTAGTTTGGCTGAAATTAAGTTAAAAATGTATCATTTTAAATAAATATTCCATAAATTGAAATTAATTTAACAATGCATAATTTTTAGAAATATAAATATTTAATTAGTAGTAATTTATTTAAATACATTTATCTCCAACCTAGTTTGACTGAAACTTAAAAATGTAAAAAAAGAAAAATTATAAATGTAAATATTTAATAAATTTAAATTAAATTTAAAAAGTATATTTCATAAATGTTTCATGAAAATTGGAATATATAACAAATAAAATACATAGCAATCAATTCACAAATTACATTTAAGTTTAGACAGGTGGGGAAAATAAAGTGGCAGGAATGAATCTTATGAGTTCTGAGAACACATTTTCACATCCAACGACTGAAATTAATTTAATAATGTATATTTTTCATAAGTTAAAAAAATTTAACAAACTAAAACAGAAGTAGCGACAGATCTTTTCTTCCATATTGTGACATACAGTGAAATGGATTATCAAAAAAAAAAAAAAAAACAGTAGGACGGGGACTTCTATGAATTGGTTGTTGATTGGACGGCAGACCTGAATGCGAGCTTATAGTGAAAAGTAGAAAGGGACAGGGTTTCAGCAAACTAAATCATTGGAAATGTCCAGCATACGCCACCAGAGAGAGTCATTTCACTGAAAGATCAAGTTATGACATTCGATTAAAAATTAGAAGGTAAAAAAATCATCATTCACAAGAGATCTCTAATTTCCTTTTTAGAAAATTGATTGGGTAAATTTGCATTTGCTGACTTTAGAGTTGGTTTTTGTCATCTCCATTTCTGTTATAGAGATATGTGAAGTGAGTTCAGATTGGCCACCTGCATTGGTAACCCGTAGGTGGAAAAGTGGCATGAGAGCTTGATGTTGTCAGGCAGTGAGAGAGAGCGAGAGAGAGAGAGCAGCAGCATTCTGATTGGTTGAGTCTGCACACATAGTTAAATGAAGCTGCTCTGATTGGTTTGTCATTGATTGTTTCAGTGGCCTTCTGTCCGGCCCCTGATGCATGACGGGAGGCCACTGACCCTTCTGACAGACATCATCTATCAGTATTAGCGAGCAAAGGGCAGGATGAACCCAACCAGGACCCCGGATGAGTGACGTTATGTCAAGCCAAAGAAGTTTCTCAGAACCTTAACACAGGTGTTGTGACTTCTCCATCTATAGCCGGGTTTCCATCCAAAGTTGTGAATTTAACTTATGCGCAAAACTGGAATATCGCATAAAACATTTGCGAACAAGCATCGCTTCCATCCAACAAGTCAAAGAGAACAAAATCGTCACTTCCTGATAAACTGGCACTATAAATCACAAAGAAAAGTAGGAGAATATAATAATTTTCATATATAATAAATTACTTGCGCCTCAGAGCGAGTAGACGAAACACAATGAATTGCCATTGCTTTCGGAGGTGGATGCTGCTGTTTGGGAATGCAGTCGTGTAAGACATTTCTGGGAGGCAATTATACAGAAATACTGTGATGACAGACTTTGCTCATGCATTTCCGAATGACCATAACGACATTTCAGATGCTGTGGAATGAGATCGGTCCGCTGGTTAGTCAGGTTTTGTCATCCCATAGCACAAAGTCACATGACTTTTTTTGATGCGCTTGGAGGAATTTATTCGCAAAATGCATTTCCATCTCCCATTATTCGCATCAACCCTTTTTCGCACAAGTCAAAAACCACGTCAAGCGAGCGTAAAAACTTTTTTGCGAATTAAGGGATTTTTATTCAAAATTTGTCGTTTCCATTACTCGTTTCTCATGCGATACTTCAAAATGAGCATTAAAATAGGGTCATGGAAACATAGCTATTAATGCTTAAAGTGATAGTTCATACAAAAATGAAAATGCAGTCATCATTTACTCACCCTATATGTCGCTTACAAACATGACTTTCTTTTCTTCTGTGGAACACACAACAAGGTATTTTGAAGTATAATGGGTTAAAACAACGTTGGATGTTGATTGTCATTGTGTAGGGGGAAAAATACAGTGTTCCAAAATTTTTTTTTTTTCAAAATATTTAAATTTTAAATTTAAAAATTTAATTTTTCCCCGCCATTGACGAGTTATCTCATCTTCTAGAAGAAAACGCTTCCCCGCCAAAGGCGAGTTTTTACAGCTTTTCGTGTTTTCACTGTTATACATTCGGGGGCGCTATTACACATCTTCTAAACGAGTACAAAACCTCCCGAACAAAAACACACGTGAACAGGACGGCGAAACAAGCGATTTCTTATGTAAACAGATGCATATGAAAAATAATGTGATCATCAGCATTAGACAGCATATAAATGAAAACCGCATAATGTTACGGAGTAAAATGTTGATCCAGGAAGTGGTATAGGCCAATGTCTGCGCAAGCTTTGGAGGTGTTGATGGAAGCGATTTACTGGATTTATGCTTTGATAATCGTACTGAATATTATCCAGATGTAGGCCTGTCACGATAACAAATTTTGTTGTGCAATATATTGCCCCAGAAATAATTGCGATAAGCGATATTATTGTCATTTTAAAGACCATTTTATGCCACTGAATATATAATCAACAGCATAATAATGCAAGAAGGCCTACACACTTCCAAATGACAACAAACTTTTAATTTTTAAGAATATTTAGATCATGGAAATTAAGTATAAAAATATTAGATACCTTAAAAAACCTGAATAAATAGTAAATACAATTTTTTTAACAAAAAGTACAAAGTAACAAGTAGAAAAAAAGGAAAATGCACAAATAACTGCAGATTTTTCACACTATTGCTGAAAAACTCAATCACTAGCAGTCAGATGTCCATACGCACAAAGGCAAAGATCCCTAAACAAGGCCATATCTGCAGATTCAACTTTGTTTGTAGAAGCATTTTTTAATTTGAACTAGCACCTCATGACTACACCGCATTATGTACGAGAAGCTGCAAAAGACACAGGCGCAAGTGGAATGCAAAAACATGGTGACATTAATTTTGAAGTAAATATAATGTGCGATATATTGCGTCACCAAAAATTATTGAGGTCATGTACATATACTGCACGATAAGTCGATATATTGATTATTGCGACAGGCCTATCCAGATGTAGTTTTTGATAAAAATGTGATTTTCTCCCCTTTTTGCTCAAAATTATGCATTTTTATGAAACCTACCTATATTGAAGAGTTGATAAAAAAAAAAAGAATGCATTAAGCTACAATAAAACTGATTTATTTTTTTTTTTTTAAAGTAGAGGCTCTGATCCTTATTTTGGTGTATTGCATATTCAATTGCATATTCAAATATTCATACAGCAAAATATACTGGAGGCCATCAAATTTTAGTGAAAATCATCAAAATCGTTGGCGGTGGCTGGCAACTTTTTTCAAAAATGCTGGCGGGGAAAGAGTTAATTTAGAAATTATCCCTTTAAAAGGGCAAACTTTTACTTTTTCCCCCCTCTTGTACCTAAATGTTCGCTCTGTTATCACTGGCTAACCGCATACTAGTGTCTATTTTTTTTTTTTAAATAGTTTTTTTGATTCGTGTTTAAAACAAGACAACATTTTCCAATGGGAAAGAAAAGTCAACTTAAATCTAACCGAAGATACACTGAAAAAATGTAGTAACAATTTTCATTCAAAAATTTCTAAAGTGCAAAAACAAAGTAATTTTTTGATATTTGTATATTTAATACATTCTTTTACATAGGGGGAAGTGGTGTTAGGTGGAAAACATGCAATACACAAATATGTAGGCAATTTCACTACCTTTCAAAAGTTTACTTTTTTTTTTTTAAATGTTTTTGAAAGAAATCTCTCCAAGACTACATTTATTTAATCCAAAATACAGTAATATTGTGAAATAGTATTGCCGTTTAAAACAGCTGTTTTCTAATTGAATATTTTTTTAAATGTAATTTATTCTTCTAGCGTCACATGATCCTTCAGAAATCATTCTAAAATGCTGATTTGCTGCTGTGCTCAAGAATAATTTCTTATTATCAATGCTGAAAACAATTGCGTACTTATTTGAAATAGAATTTGCCAAAATTCTTTCTTTTTTGATCACTTTTGATTGAGTTTAGTTTTAGAACCAGATGGTCTACTATCAAGGGCTAACTTGACAATGCTAACCATGCCAAACCTTGTCCTCTTTATGCCCCTTAGTGACTCCAACTAGCTCCATTTCTGACTTCTACATCTCTAAACAGTGTTTTCTGCTCACTTACTTGCGTTCTCTCGCCTGTACTCCTCAATCCCCGCCTGATCTCAGCTGCACGCTCTGGGAATTACCAGGTCAAGATTTCTAGCCTAAATGCAATAGACCCAGGGCTGAGCTTGGGCTTGCGAGGGCACGGTGCCAAACAAACACAGGCCATTGCATGTGTCAGCCAAGAACCAGAGAAAGCGCAATGCAGTACGAGAAAACACCACAATACATTTCAAGAGCCAAGAAAGATGTTTGCTGTAGCACTTAAATAATCCGCAGGGTCGCAAAGCCAAAGTGTGCTCGATAAAGTAAGAATAAAAAAGCCAATGCAGAAGAGACAAATAAAGAAATGTTTATCTGAAAGGCTTCATCAAATTGCTAATGACAGCTCGGTTAATTCGCTGACAGAAGACGCCATCATGCGAGAGCGGAGGAAGGCAGAAATAAACATTTCTACAGGGTTATACAAAGTCTGACAGTAAGTGTTATTTAAAGAAGTCCAATTAAGCATAATTCAGTGCATAATGTGTCTATCCACTCTCATTAATTTGAGTTTATATTTAAAGAGACTTACGATCAGATGTGACATACATTCACCCACAGAGAGAAACCAGTCCCTTTTGTTAAAGGGCAACGGTGTCCTCGTGTGGCCCATGCGTGACACTACAGCAATCAAATGTGTTGAATCTTGCATTAAAAAAAAAAACTTAAATATGCAATATGTGACAAAAAGTATAGAAAACTGTTTTCTTTTTCATTTTCAAGGATGAAATGCAGCCTGACCATGGCGTATGTTTAATTTGACTAACTCTACAATAAAAGACAGATGAATGTGGCAAATCGCTGCTGGACACACACTCTTGAACATCAACAATAAACTACACTGCAACTATTCTGAAGATCTTCTTTATCCAGCCTCATTTAGCAAATGCAGGTGTTTGCCTGGTTACAACCTGCTTCCTCTGAGTGAATACAAGACATCTGCACACCTTTGATACATTATTCATGAGTGCAGGAGGGTGCATGCTAATGAGCTACTGTAATCTGGCTGTTTTTGTAATTAAGAAACCATAATGCTAATTTGACAAGGGCAGGGGACTGACTTGTAAACGCACTTAGCCTCAGGACACTGCCGGTATAAAACACTGTGAGACTTCAAACTCTACAGAAATAGTGTTAATATGCTGTTAAATATTTCCAGATTATTTAAGAAATGCCTTAAAATGTATTCAATAAAATACATAGAATTTTGAGAGGAAGTTTGTAAACCCTCCAAACTGCACCCTGGACCTTGAAATGTTTTAACTAACATGGTATTTAGAGGTTTGTAATCAGGCAGACTAACGCAGTTCAGCACCATCATATTAATCCTGGAATAAAATTTGCTTTTTAAACAATTTTTTTTCTAATGAGACTTGAACAATCTTTTGCTTTTTTACTTATTGAATTGGCTGCACAATTGGCTGCATGAATGTCAGTGCATTAGACACAATATCAAACTAATACTAAAGTACATTCATTTATTTGAATTGAATTAATCTATTTTTCATTCATTTTAAAGAAAGATAGCACACGCACTTCCACGAAAAGGTTGGATAAAAGTCATTGACAAATTGGGAATAAAAAAGTGAAAGTCTCTTGCATTTATTTATTTATTAGCATTGTTATTTGAGATGTTTTTATTAATAGTTTGCATTAGTTTTCAATTATGTTTTCTGTTTTCATTCAAATCTTTGGTACAGTTTTAGTAATTTTGTTGTGTGTTTGTGTCATTTTCAATAGTTTTTTTTTAAATATGCTTATATAGCGTTTATATATTATTTCAGTTTTAGAATTATAATTGAAGCTGAAATTAAATTAGTTTAAGTTTAATTTGTTTTATTTTATTTCAAGTTTTAAATTTTTAGTTTTAGTTAACTGCAACAACCCTGGTTTGCAGATGCCACTTGTTTTAATATTTTGTTACCTAATAGAGTGGCATTCATACATTTCAGGCATGATTCAGTTTTCCAAATACTTCTGAGGTCACTGTATACTTTGAGGCTATATTACTGCAGAAATAACTAGTTTTTTTCTCTTTAAAAAAAAGACTCTATTCAGTATGATATGTGTTTAATGAGATTAAAGCTAATAATGTAACTAATGAAGCCAGAGAACAGAGAATGTGAACTTGATGTAAACACAATCATTTTAAAACCGTAATCACTTTCCTTTCACCTCCAGCATATAAAAATATAATTATCTGAGGTGAGGAAGTCAGACTGAATGCTGAATGTTGACAGCTGTGGATTTCGGCAGCCTGGGGGCCGCACGGACCCTCTTGATGTTGTAAACAGCTTAAAGACCCCCTAACTTTCTTGTGTCAAGGATAAATATCTCTTCTCTAATTTCGGAGATCATGCTTTGCCTTGGCATTGCACGTATTTGGCTAGAAGAAATGGAAATGTGTGTGTGTGTGTGTGTGTGTGTGTGTATATATATATATATATAATATATTTTATATAGTTTTATTATAGCATTTTTATCAGACTCCTATGTGTAGGTTCAGTAATTTCACTTAAATGGCAATGAATAGGTTGTTTTCATTGCTATTAAAGTGAAATAACTGAACATAAACATAGGAGCCTGAGAAAAATGCTAGTTTTAGAAGAAATTTTAATACGGCACTTAGAGGCTTTTGCATCTAAACTCTTAAAAATTAAGAGACCACTTGAAACAAAAACATCATTGAGCCGTTTGGCGGAAGTGATGAACTGCAAGCTTTGAATGCTTATATCTTCTAAATGCGAATTTTGTTACGGTTTTGGAGCACACTGCCTTATAGATAACCTTAAGACTAACATATTGAGACTAACACCCAAAACACTTTAATTTTGATTTCATGGGGACTTTAAGGAAGCAATGCAAAACAGTAGGTCTGCTGTTTTCAAAATAGCCTTTCCAGTTGCAAACTACTTTTTAGTAGCAGACTAGCACAACAAAATGCTAACGTGAGAAAAAGATTTAGCCAGTTTATGCTAATATCCCAGCCTGACCAGCTGAAAAGAAGGCCAGAAACCATCTAAAGCCAGCCAACTGACGAGCCTGACCAAGCTGGGAGACTGAAAACTAGCTTTGTTTGTTTTCCAGAAGGCAACATATCTGTTTTAGGTCTTTTTCATATTGAAATATTTAGTTAAAAATTTGGTAATTTGTGTTTAAAACTCTATGTACTCTGATGTTTTTATTTGCATTTAGTTTATTAAACCAAAAACCAACACAGATCTGCTTAAATTATGTAATCCGTGCAAATTTTATATTATTTTATATATACAGCTATGGAAAAAATTAAGAGACCACTTGAAAATTCTCAGTTTCTCTGGATTTACGATTTACAGTTATGTGTTTGAGTAAAACATAGTTTTTGTTTAATTATGTAAACTACTGATTACATTTCTCACAAAATTTTAATAAAAAATGTTGTCATTTAGAGCATTTTTTGCATAAAATGACAATTGGTCAAAATAAAAAAAAATTAAAAAGTCATGTTTACATTCATCTTTAGACAACACAATACCAATGTTTTAACTTCAGAAGAGTTAAGAAATCTATATTTGGTGGAATAACCCTGATTTTCAATCACAACAAATGAAAACACTTATTTTGACCAATTGTCATTATCTGAAAAAAAATCTCTAAATGACAATATTTTTTACTGTTAATCTGTTTCCTTCTAATCTGCTTTGAAACTATTTAAATAAGCACCAAATAAATAAGAAAATAATTGGTCTGATTTAATGAGCAGAGAAACTATTTAAAATGTAATGTTATTTGTACGAGGTATATTTTTCTTTATGGCTGTGTTTGTGAACATTTACAAAATATTTTATATATTGCTTATTTAATTTCATTCAACATTTTGACCACTGAAACCTTTACTGGGAAGGAATTTAGAGAAGTGCAATCAAATAGCCCTGATGTATAATATAACTGCAAAAGAAAATAAATGATGTATGCAGAATAAACCCACACTGATTGTGCAAAATGGTGCTGGGGTGTCATAAAATTGTCTCCATGGTTACCGCATTTCACTTTCAAATCAAACTCTTAAGTGCAGTAAAGCTTCCTGTGGGACTGTTGTCTTTCTGTTGCAGGCCTCCGGCTGACAGCCTTTAAACACCCTGCATGCATTCATTTAGTTTCCGCATAATGCTGTTTTCTTTATTATTAGCATGTAGAAAGAGCACAATTACCAATTCCAGCGTGTTATTTTTTTGCTGTGTGTTAATGGTAAAGTGTGTGGGAGAAGTGGTCCGGATGCAAATCATGGATGGGATTTGCATTTAAAACAGCTGCTTATTATGCTTAAACTAGGGATAAGACACTGACATACATGAAGATTCAGATTTCTCACTGTTGAAGATAGAGCATATTCACATTTTGTATAAATATGCAGTGACCCCAAAGCCAATTTGGACACTTATGCCACTTAAAAATGTATGAATGTCTGCATTATATAACACGAAAGTGTGCTTGCACTATCTTTCCTACCAATAAATGCCACCTGGATTGATATTCAATGACATTTATACATTTTTAAGTGTGGCCTACAGGAATTATATGGGTTTAATACAAATTAAGTTTAATCAACAGCATTTGTGGCATAATGTTGGTTAAAATCAAATCAAATCAAATCAAATAAAAATGGACTGAGCCTTCATTTTCTAAAAAAAAAAAAAAAGAATTGAAAGCTACACTGAAGCACTTAAAATGGAACTGACTTTATGGAGGCTATAAAAGCTGAAATGTGTGAAGCTGATAAATTAATTATTCTACTGTTATTTGATCTGTTTAAATAATTTTAACAGTCAATTTTATTGTGTCTTGTGGATTTTTACAGCCCCATTCACTTCCATTGTAAGTGTCTCATTGTAACCCAAAGCTTTTTTAATGTAAAGGAGGGACAAATAGAAATACATTTTTGAATTAATCAATATTATGCCACAAATTCTGTCAGCCAAGCTTATTGAAGATGTGCATTCATCCTATAACCAGACAGAAAGGTGGTAGGATATTTTCACAGTGATATTCAATCAGTGTTATCATTTGATATATACTATTATAGTTTTTGTCAATATTTTGAATTAGATTTTATTTTTATATTTTGTTTTATTTTCATTTTAATTAATCATTTTTCTTATTTTGTTTCTTTTTTTAAACATGTTTATATAGTTTGCATGAAGTTTTAGCTTGAGTTATTTTAGTACTTCAACTTAAACTAAACAAAAACGAGAAATGGCAACTAGCTGAAATAAAATAAGTTTAAGATTTTATATTTTACTTCAGTTAAGGTTTAAATCATTTCAAGCAATGAAAATGCTGATGGCTTTAATTTTAGTTAACGATAATAACCCTGCACTCTCTAACAAATTTCAAACAAGCTTGTCATTTTGTTTACTGTGTGGAGACGTGCTGATATCGCGTTTGGTCTCGTTCTGTATCGCGTATCTTGTCAGTGTCTGCGCTTGCTTGGCCATTTGTTGTGGAAAAAATAAGGAAAGTGTGTTCAAGCGCCAGCAGAAAACAGTGTAAAGAAATAGTCTTTGTGAGAAGCAGTCTTTATCAGCGGAAGTGAAAAGCAGCTCGTACGTGTATTTACTTGTCTCATTAGTGTTTAGTGCAGTTGTTGTTGCTAGGAAACGCTTGTTTTGTTTACTGTGTGGAGACATGCTAATATCGCGTTTGGTCTCGTTCTGTATCGCGTATCTTGTCAGTGTCTGCGCTTGCTTGGCCATTTGTTGTGGAAAAAATAAGGAAAGTGTGTCCAGTTGAATTAATTTAGTATTTTGTTAGACGGGTATAAAAAAGCTTAGTTTACCGCAGCAGCGGTCGTGTGAAGACCGAAGAGTGTAAAGACCATCGGCTCTACCGTGCGACTCCACCGGGCAGGGACACCGGCAAATAAGTATCGCTTTTTATTTCTCCTCTTTCCTACTACTTGTTTCGCTTCTGTTTAAGTTTTTATAACCATTTCTTACTATGTGTAAGTAAGTTGTTGTTTTTGAGCATGCACGTTTGGCAGTGTTATTTTTTAGGATTACTGATAAACTACTGTCGTTTGATTTTTATTTGTTATTTATTTAAATTTTAGTTAACTTATGTCTGAATTTATTATGCCTGTATAGGTCTTTTTATTCAGTTTTAGTTTTATTTAATTTGAGTTATTTGAATACTTCAACAAACTAAATGGAAATGAAATAATATATATATTGAATTTATAAATGTGTATATATATATGTATGTGTATGTGTGTATGGCTGTACATACACATATATGTAGTTGTTTTTTTGGTGTTTGGCTTAGTGTTACACTAGAATCATTATTATACTCTTATACCTTTTGTTCTTTAATATTTTGAATTGTTTTTAGCTTTATCTTTTGTTTTTCATTTAAATGTTAAGTTTTGAAATTTTGTTGTATGCATTTGTCATTTTTATTTAAATTCTTTAAAATGTGTATAAGTAGTATTTATAAAGTTTTAGCTAGTTGTTTTAATACTACAATTGATTGCTTCTGTTGTCCTCCTTTGTAAGTTGCTTTGGATAAAAGCTTCTGCTAAATGACTAAATAAAAAAATAGCTGAGCTACTAAAAAAAACAAGTGAGACTGAATCTGCAACACACAAGGCTTTCCATCAGCATCATTCTGGATGCAGTACAATCAATACTGCTTCTGCAAATACATCAGCCAACATCTGAACGTCCATGTCAGGACCACCAGTGACCCGCAAGCTAGAAACTTTCCAACTGTTACTCCTTCCCGTAATTAATGTTACAGTTCTGGAATCTAGACAAAGCCTGGTTATTGTACTTGGCACAGCTGGGCATCTTTTGGTATGTAAATGAAACAGACTGGAAGGATTGCAGGGTGCTTGAATCCCCCCGCCAGACTTCGCTGCCACGGGCTGTTTGGAGATCTGCTCTGTGCACTACAAGGGGCTTTTCTGGTTCCCTGCCAAACAGAAACCCAGACGAAAAACCAAACACAAACATACAGTATCTGTCACCACACACGCGTTATTCAAAAGCAGGCAATGGACCCTCTAAAACACAGCGTGATGATCAGTCACAGCTAAAACCGCTCATAAAACTCAACAAAATCAGCTTCCCATCTGTAAAGGACGGAGAGGCGGAACCTTTCCCCAGAGGATGAGGTTATTCTGGGCCGTGAGTGAAGATTTCTTTCCCACACCTACTCAAAGACACGAAGAACCAAAGCTTCTAGGTGATTTAAAAAGCTCTCACGGGAGAGACTTCATCAACTTTTAGAATAAACATACTGTACAAGTGACGTCATCTGAAACTGCTGTTTGTCTCGAGACCTGTTTATATCTGTACAAAGGATTCAAGGAGGTCTGAAGAACCAAAAGAAATCCCAAAAACACAATAACAGGAAACGGTGTGACCTTCTTACTGTACTTCTAAATGTGATCGCATGCCTTTTTAACTTTTCTCTGAAAATGCTCATTGTAGCATTACGTTTAAGTAGCAGTGTTGCTTTGAAACAACACCAAGGTCTATAACATCTTAAACCATGAAATAACCATAGAAACTAATAGGTATACAACTTTACAGTTCAAATAACACAAGTTAATAAAATAAAAATTTTCGTAAAATCATAAACCTCACGTCAGTCTAATAAATTATGTTATATATAATTGGTCTGAATCCGTACAAAGGATTCAAGGAGGTCTGAAGAACCAAAAGAAATCCCAAAAACACAATAACAGGAAACGGTGTGACCTTCTTACTGTACTTCTAAATGTGATCGCATGCCTTTTTAACTTTTCTCTGAAAATGCTCATTGTAGCATTACGTTTAAGTAGCAGTGTTGCTTTGAAACAACACCAATATCTATAACATCTTAAACCATGAAATAACCATAGAAACTAAAAGGTATACAACTTTACAGTTCAAATAACACAAGTTAATAAAATAAAATTTTTCGTAAAATCATAAACCTCACGTCAGTCTAATAAATTATGTTATATATAATTGGTCTGAATCCATATGACTCATCATATATTTCATAAAGCTGTTCAGTGTGCAATACGGATTTGACTACAGTATGGCAAAAGCGTCCGGATTAAGGCTTTTTACATAAATCGACATCTATGCAATGAAGGCTTGTAGTTTTAGACACACAAAAAAATAATTGCTTACAGTGCATCATATTCAAATCAATACAATATCCATTGACCCTAGAATTGCACCAATGTGGAAAAAAAATTGCACTGTGATATTTGGCATCAAAATAATGAATTACCAAAATCATGTATTGAATCTTTGCCTTCCACATTATATCTTCCAGATTATATGTAAGTTTCACTGTTCAAATGTCTCTTTGTTCATGGACAACTTTTGGAGCCTGAGTTTTAAATATATAAATATAAACATATATATATATATATATATGTGTGTGTGTGTGTGTGTGTGTGTGTGTGTGTGTGTTTATTCATTCATTTCCACTGTAGACACTGTAAGAATGCAACAAAACTCCAGAAACCTAACCCAAGGATCATCACTATTTCATAAAATGGTTACATTGTATCCCCGTACAAGCAGATTTGTGCTTAAGCAAGATGGTAAAACCTTTATGACCCTCCTCTAAATCGTAGGTAACTGTGTATATGATCACTAGTAGTCACCATCACTGATGACTACCACAGGAGTAAAGAAAATGGCATTTTCTGAGGAAAGTGCACCACCTACTGGTGTACTCTAGAAAGTGAAAAAGTGAAGCACTAACAGCCAAGCACGTGGACTGTTGATTTACTTGTTGGAATTAAAATTTGGCAGGTCAGACTTAAAACAAATGAACTGGTTTACAAATATAAGAGAATTAGAGAAATCGGGGGTAAAATATGTTAGAAACGCTCTCTTTCAAAGAGAGAAGTAAGCAAAACTTTAGCATACACAAGCACACAGAATAATGAAACCCAAATGAGAAATTACATAATTTTAAAGCTGAACCTGGCTGCAGGATGAATATGTGAGAGATAACCAGCTGAACAAGGGCTTTAGCATTTCATATGCTTCATCGAATCAATAATATTCATAAGCAAAGACTGCCAATTACTCTGAACGAACTAAAACACTCAATAATCAGCCTTTGAAAGTTTGAATTATAATTTGTTGCAGGTCAGATTTAAAACAAGTTAGTGAACTGGGTTACAAATTATATTTAATCAGAGAAATATTGCAGAAACACTCTCACTCAAAACATAATTAGCAACACTTCAGCATACACACACACACACACACACACACACACACACACACACACACAGCAATGAAGCAGTTTGCACAAAATAAATACACCCAAACAGTAGGTACAAGAAATTATGTTTTAAATCTTACAGCAGAATGAATATGGTGGCTGACCGACGAAACAATGGATTAAAAAAAAAAACAGTTTCATATGCTTCATCGAAATCAATTATTCAAAAGCAAAAATCACCAAACCACTGGCAACAAACGCTAACAGCTGCCAATCGCTCTCAACATGAACTAAAACACTCAATAATCAGCCTTTGAGAGAGAAAAACAACCAGCGGATATGTTTAACCTCTGAATAAGATCAGATAGCAAGCTTTCCAGTTTGATAATCTTCACTCAACAAGCAGAAAAAGAAACCGCTTGCTGATGGATTAATTCAGACCCTCATAAGAAGAAAAAACACTGATTCATTGTGCTCTCTAACAGAGAACGCTCACAACCTTCAAGTCTCTCAATGTGCAATAATTTGCTAAGATTCAGGTTTACAGTCAGAACTCAGCAGCACACAGATTCTAGTATATTAGAACCGAATAATCTGTGATGTCTTATAGTGATGCAGAAATCTTAAAACTGTTTTATGAAGGATTCTACGATGTCCAGCGCCACCAGGCCACCCTCATCCGATCCCAGACGGCCTGCAGAGAGTCGAAGGCCGGACGCACGTCCAGGATGGAAAACTGGTAGGTGTCTTTATTAATATCCCCATCGTAGTAGTCAATGACATACCGGACTTCCATTCCGCACCGATCAACGATCCAATCGTGTCGGTCGAAAGGCAATTCATATCTACAGAGAAAGTTAACGGAGAGAAATCAAGCACTCTGTAGCTTTTTAAACACTTCCATTGGGATTTATTTTTATATCTCACCCCATCCAGTGACGTATTCTGGCTCTGGGTGAGAACTCTTTGGCTTTGCCCCCGAATCTCTTCAGAGTCGGACCACATGGACACTCGCTGCCAGAAACAAACATGTGTTTGAAACGAACAGTAATCGAGGGCGCTATGATGATTCTTGCGTACTTGGCAGTTTGTAGAAACAAAGCAGATCACACTGCCAGTGACCATCAACTGACAAACAGGCGACTAACACCATATTATCACCTCGCTTATCTGACATCAACAGGGCTTCAGAGGTGATGATGAAGCTTTTATCTGATTAAAATGTGTTTGGCATCACAAGTTACTTTATTATCAGTCACCATTATTTCTGCATACAATATAAACACATAATTAGAGCACATTGTAATACAGTACGAAGTCTGTTATTCTAGCCAAGGCTGCGTTTATTTGATTAAAAATACAGTAAAAGTAGTGAAATATTATTCAAATTTCTAAATAACTTTTTTGTTTTTTATATATTTTGAAACGCAATTTATTCCTGTAGTACTTAGTACTTTTTTGATTAATTTAATGCATCCTTATTGAATAAAAGTAAAAAAAAATTGTAATAAAAAACAACATTTTTTTAACAGTAATTGCTCGTGCGAGAGTGAGAGTTGTGTTGCAGTCACCTGACATGCAGTGCTTCCCACTTCAGGATTTCCTGCCAGGCTTGATCGTTGTTACGGTTGTGGATCTGGATTATATTGGTCATGTCTTCTGGAGCAAGACTGTCATCCTTCCAACGCCACCTAGCAAAATAACAAACAGCAATTAGCTATTTACGTAATTCAGCACAAAAAAAAAGAAAATGTGCAAAACATGCTCTTGTCTTTTCTGCATAGTATCAAAACAATAGCTCGTTTCTGAACATAGTGTGCTGCCTATCTAGAAAGCATTTTAAGGAATCAGAGGCACTCCCTAAACAGAAGGCAAAAATTTGCCTACCAAATTTTGCCGGCCAAAATACCAAATTTGACCAAAATATAAGGCAGCATTTTGCATATACCACACGGATAAAGTAATCTCAGAATGCACAGCAAAAAGTAAGATAGAAAAAAAATTATCTAAGATGGCAACTAAGCCAAGAAATAATGTTGATTATAAATATTTTATTTAAAACATTTACATTTTTACACATTTTATTAATGTTTTTAATAATTTTTTTATTAAAAAATATTTTAGTATGTAAAAAAAAATATGAATAATGTGAATTATCTATAATACATGAATAACAATTTAAGAAAAAACAAAAAAAACATTTACATATAAAAATGAATATTAATTTTTATATTACTTTTTTATTAATATGATACACTTGTTTTCTATATTTGCACACTACCGTTCTTAAGTTTGGGGTCAGTATTTTTTTTTTATTAATACTTTTATTCCTCAAGGATGCATTAAATTGATCAAATGTGACAGTAAAGATATTTCTGAAGGATCATGTGACACTGAAGACTGGAGTAATGGATGCTAAAAATTAAGTTTTGCCATCACAGGAATGAATTACATTTCAAAAAATATTAAAATAAAAAAACAGTTATTTTAAATTGTAATAATATTTCATAATATTACTGTTTTACTGTATTTTTGATCATGCAATAAATGCAGCCTTGATGAGCATAAGACTTGAGTGATGATTCTTGCGTACTTGGCAGTTTGTAGAAACAAAGCAGATCACACTGCCAGTGACCATCAACTGACAAACAGGCGACTAACACCATATTATCACCTCGCTTATCTGACATCAACAGGGCTTCAGAGGTGATGATGAAGCTTTTATCTGATTAAAATGTGTTTGGCATCACAAGTTACTTTATTATCAGTCACCATTATTTCTGCATACAATATAAACACATAATTAGAGCACATTGTAATACAGTACGAAGTCTGTTATTCTAGCCAAGGCTGCGTTTATTTGATTAAAAATACAGTAAAAGTAGTGAAATATTATTCAAATTTCTAAATAACTTTTTTGTTTTTTATATATTTTGAAACGCAATTTATTCCTGTAGTACTTAGTACTTTTTTGATTAATTTAATGCATCCTTATTGAATAAAAGTAAAAAAAAATTGTAATAAAAAACAACATTTTTTTAACAGTAATTGCTCGTGCGAGAGTGAGAGTTGTGTTGCAGTCACCTGACATGCAGTGCTTCCCACTTCAGGATTTCCTGCCAGGCTTGATCGTTGTTACGGTTGTGGATCTGGATTATATTGGTCATGTCTTCTGGAGCAAGACTGTCATCCTTCCAACGCCACCTAGCAAAATAACAAACAGCAATTAGCTATTTACGTAATTCAGCACAAAAAAAAAGAAAATGTGCAAAACATGCTCTTGTCTTTTCTGCATAGTATCAAAACAATAGCTCGTTTCTGAACATAGTGTGCTGCCTATCTAGAAAGCATTTTAAGGAATCAGAGGCACTCCCTAAACAGAAGGCAAAAATTTGCCTACCAAATTTTGCCGGCCAAAATACCAAATTTGACCAAAATATAAGGCAGCATTTTGCATATACCACACGGATAAAGTAATCTCAGAATGCACAGCAAAAAGTAAGATAGAAAAAAAATTATCTAAGATGGCAACTAAGCCAAGAAATAATGTTGATTATAAATATTTTATTTAAAACATTTACATTTTTACACATTTTATTAATGTTTTTAATAATTTTTTTATTAAAAAATATTTTAGTATGTAAAAAAAAATATGAATAATGTGAATTATCTATAATACATGAATAACAATTTAAGAAAAAACAAAAAAAACATTTACATATAAAAATGAATATTAATTTTTATATTACTTTTTTATTAATATGATACACTTGTTTTCTATATTTGCACACTACCGTTCTTAAGTTTGGGGTCAGTATTTTTTTTTTATTAATACTTTTATTCCTCAAGGATGCATTAAATTGATCAAATGTGACAGTAAAGATATTTCTGAAGGATCATGTGACACTGAAGACTGGAGTAATGGATGCTAAAAATTAAGTTTTGCCATCACAGGAATGAATTACATTTCAAAAAATATTAAAATAAAAAAACAGTTATTTTAAATTGTAATAATATTTCACAATATTACTGTTTTACTGTATTTTTGATCATGCAATAAATGCAGCCTTGATGAGCATAAGACTTGTGTTCAAAAAGCGTGTTCAAAAACATGCTAACATCAAATTCTATTGGAAATTAATCTATTTGTATGCCGTGTGGAGTAGGGCTGTCAAAATAGCTGAAAAACTAAATTGATAAAAAATATGATCATTTAAAACGCATAATTTCAGTTAGGGTGAAGAAAAGCTTTTGGCTTCTCTCCTGAGGCCACAAGAGGGCGCATAGAGCAAAATATTACTAATGCACGTTTATTCAAAGTGCATAATGTTTAAAATTATGTTTAGAAACCAATTATAATTAAGTTGCTTAAACAACGATAAACAAAACAGCATCATGTATGTATGCACAGTTTAATACAAAGAACCGAAATCACACAGAGTACATTTTTCATTTAAAAACATGAGTTGCAGTGGGATGGGGAAAAAACCCGCCATAAAGTCTCGAGGTATGTTTTTTCAAAGTTGAACTTGCATTAATTT
>NW_015505916.1:153395-165024 GCF_001515645.1 Sinocyclocheilus grahami | reverse complement strand
CAGGAGTTGCGGGGGGAGGGGAAAAAACCCCGCCATAAAGTCTCGAGGTATGTTTTTTCAAAGTTGAACTTGCATTAATTTAACATGGCTTTCTAAACATCCTTTGTGCGAGACGCGAGTGCAACGGTAATAGATGTCCCTCTAGAAAATGCACGAAATATGCGTTCTGTGCGAACAGCTTGGTTTCAGTTTTGACGTAAACAAGATCTCCGCATTGATGTTCTCTTTCCCAGCAATATTTGTAATTAACAACGCAGCAGCGCCGCATCTAGTGGCTTCAACTGGATAGGTTAACAAAAACATTCAAATGCAATGACACCTATATCGTCATCACATCTCGTGCGCCACTGATAAGGCTGCCTCTTTAACGCACACCTAAAATTGTGGATGTGGATTTTTATTTTAAATTCGACGAATATTCGAAATTCCAAAAAAATTTTGACAGCCCTAGTGTGGAGTTGGGAGTTTCTTGACCTTGGAAAATAATACTGTTTTTTTCTATCTAGGTAATCAAGTTAAAGCACTCACAAGCATCCTGAAGCTAAGCCAAATGGCATATCTGGTCCACTTAGAGCTCTCCAAAACATAAACAGGACACGTGTCTGGTTGTAAAACATAGATTTAGGAATAGAAACATAAAGGTAAACTCACCCTTTCCGCAGCATTGCATTCCAAAACATCTGTTCAGAAGGATAAACCCAGTTCTGGCCTGAGCCTGATCGTGGGATTTTAGACTCCTCTCTTTTCACGGACAGAGAGAATGGCTGGTCCGGGGTGGGCACCTGATTTGGAGGGGGCATCTGTGGGACATATTAACGCAACATTAACACACATAAGCCAAAAGAATCTCAAAGAGCATTATCTTAATGATGGGATGCCCAGCTCACCATGTTTGTGGGATCGATGGCTCCTTCAGAAGCGCTCATGGGACATTCGACAAACTCATAAGCTCTCTCCTGATGCGCTGGGCCGGCTGGCGGCGTCTGAGCCTGATGCATGGGGCACTCAGGAGGCGGAGAGCCTGGGTTTATATTACACATTGTGAATAATTATTACATAAAACCCACTGATATCAAGCTCATGATAACATGACTCACTTTTAGGGGGCTCTTGATGCATGGGACACCCAGGAGGTGGGGACACCCCACTAAAATGAGGTGCTGACATCCCAGACTCTGCCTGAATAGTTGGGGCAAGATTGGATACAGATGCACCCATGATGAACACCAATCCTGAAGAGATCAATAGATCAAGAACACTGAAGGTCAAGTAGATCCTGTTGCATCATTACTTGTGTTATGCTGTTCATAGAAAATCTACTTTCTCAAAATCCATCATTTATTCACCCTCATCTTGTTCCTAACCTGTAGGACTTCTTTCTTCTAACAAAAAAAAATGACTTATGTCAAAAACCGGACTATATAAGTATTATAAAACTGTACAACCTTATATATGAATATAAAAATATATATTTTCCTCACACAAAGCTATCATAAGGTTTCATATGACTTGGAATATGTGGTATGAACTACTGTCATAGCGTGTTTATTATAGTCATTTTTGGAGCTGGTCACCAAAAGAAAAAATGATATATACAGTATATATTTCATAGAAATTTGGAACAACTTTGCATGTTGTTTTACGTTGACACAACAGTTACTATTTAAAGAGATATACGTGCTAAAATACTATACTGTCAGTGAGAACATCAAACATAAATAGTTTTAGTAATTTATATACCATGTTTAAAAAAATTCGACTTTTACCAATCCCAAAATGGAAGAGTTACAAAATAAGTTACATAACGTCATTCATAGTCATGTTAAACAATGTCACGGAATACCAAACCACATATTTCTCTAAAACACCTTCTTTAAAACCTAACCAGATCTTTAACTATATTAATATAATGATATCGATCAATAAATGTTTACAAATATGACAGCTAAACTCACCTTTCTGTGAGTGTAATGTGTGGATCGGACGCTCCGCAATGTCAACGTGCCCCGCTACTTCCGCTTCATCCAGCATGCACTGCGAGTGGGGCGGGACGAATGCGTAGCTCATAAATATTAATTAGATTGTGAAAGCTTGGTTGGTACGATGTAAATGAAATTTTGCTTTTTTCATTTTTCTGTTGAATATACGTTTAACAAATTGTAATCTCTGTGCTCTAAAACTGTAAGTCAGTTGGAATAATAACCAATTCTATTCTAATAAACTAATACTCAAGATATTGAAATGAACCAAAACAAAGGATTCACACAATCGACATGGATCAAAATGAACATATTGCTTTATTGAGGCAAATGGCATAACGAAAGTGAAAAATTAAGACACGTGAAAGAACAAACGTTCAAAAATAGCTGTTGTGTCATTCCTCAGATAGACCTACATGCACTTTCCATCAGTATAATGGGAAGATGATCCTGTGCTCACCGTAGTAACAAATGTAAACCTTTACATGGCAACAATTTCCTGTGACATTAGTGTATGGAACGCTACAGTAATAAAAACAGACACAGTCATGATATTGTGCATTTTCACACATTCCATAAATTAAGCATTAATTCTGAACACTGAAGGTTTGGAACTTTATGCATTGAAAAGACTTTTAGTAAAAGTAAAATTCAATATTGTTCTGACCATTTAACTGCTTATAGATTCATAATTCAGTGCTTCCTTGGAAATTACCTGCAAGGTTTTAAAAGTTACACTGAATAAACTTTTCCCTTCTTTTACTATGCTTATTTCAGATTACACTTGTACAGTATAACAATGCATGTCTGTTCACCCAACTGGGGTTTTCTGTTGTTGTGCCACCATTTACTTAATATGGACGATTAAGAACAGCCATCCTTACTTTTGAGCTTTGGTTGGAACATTGGTGAGAACTAAAAAGATAAAACAATCAAAGTGATAGTCATACATCCATTCCTTACATGACCATACAATGAACCATGCACTCTAAAAAAATGCTGGGTTAAATACAACCCAGTGCTGGGTATAATAGGGACAAACCCAGCAATTGGGCTGTTTTGACCCAGCGGTTGGGTTACATGTTTTGACCCAACCTTCTGGGTAGGAACCCAACCGCTGGGTCAAAACAACCCAATTGCTGGGTTTGTCCCTATTATACCCAGCACTGGGTTGTATTTAACCCAGCATTCTTTTTAGAGTGTGTGGAACAAAATGACACTAGAAGAAGTTTATTTAACGAAACAAAAAAGGCATTTTGAGTGATTGAATACGAAGGCAAAAAAAATTAAATAATAATAATTACAACATGGATTCCTGTATATCTCATGCCAGTAAAGACAATTCTTCATAGGTCTGGCTCCCAGAAATAACGCATTTCAAAATTCAAGTACTTAGTTCATTAAAAACAGAACCCCTTTAAAATTGTTTCCACGCAAATCTCTGTAAGCCATCTCGAACTCTTTCATACATTTTAAATCAATAAAACTCATGCGCTCACATCCATGCCGCCACTGAATGCACGTGTGCAGTATGAATATTCTACACTAAATTCATCTTAGTGACAATGAATTTTAAAATGAATTCATAAAAGTATCTCTCATATGCTGTATATCTATTCAGATACATTGACGACTTTTATACCTTTCCGTTAAAAAAATAATAAATATGCCGTACAAACATTACCATGCTGTCCCAGTGCAAAACTGGTTCAATAAATTAGGTACGATGCAGGAAAACGATCCGACGTTGAGAAAGTCCTCGAACATTCACGAGCTACACTTCCTTTTAAAACCATTTCCAAATCAGAATCGATCACTTAATTCAGTATTGATCGGATAGCCTACACTGTACACCAACGTAATTAAAATAATTACCGTATGTTCATTAAAATTTTTATGTACAATGCAAACATTCAGAGAACAACATCGCCGCATGCAATTAACTGTACAGTGCGAACAAAGCCTGACGTCCGTTTCATGGGAGCGGAGCGAAATCTGAACTGAATCTGGAGCGAGTGTAAACAGGTTTCATTCTTAAAAACAGTTCCGTATTAATGCGACCACTGCTCACATCTTGTATATATAAAATATTTCCCCACAGTTGGATCTCATCGGTGCATTCGATAAAATATCTAATACACCACAAGTACGTGACATTAATTTTCCAAGAGATTCTTCTTGAGTACACTGATTTTCCTCGTTTAGTGCAGTGCAGTTGTGTGGATGAATCTTTCACAGTCAATATACGCGGCTTTGAAGTAAACGTGAACATCAGGTGACTGACCGCTTGGCCCCTTTGCACAGTACAGTGATTGAGAGCCAGGGACTGAACTTTGATGAATAAATAATGTGGTTGACCTGCCCACAGTTTAAAATTAAAACCAAACACGGTTAAAATACAGTTCAGCCGGTGATCTCGAACAGTGCATCGTTTGCACTTTTGGTGTACAGTTTCAAAACGAACACAAAATAAAAGTGGGCGGCCAGTCTTTTCTGGTGCACTAGATCTCAGTTTGACATTTTGTCAGAGTTTCGGGTCTTAACTCTGAAATATTGCTCTGGGGTGGTTTTCAAAGTCTTTACCGGTCACTATCATACCATAGCGTCCCATGAAGACCGTCAATATGACGACGACCCTGTCTGTGAGCAAGTGGTGTAAAATTCGAATGCCCTTTCTTTTCACTCAATCGGTTTTTCCGTTCTCCTGGCTCTCGGGTTTAGATTTCTGGCTGGAACGCAGGACTTTGTAGCAGCCGCGGGCAATTTTATGCATCCACATGACGTTCATGATGTCCAGGCAGATGCTGGAGAAGATCCAAGCGCTTCGGCCGCCGAAGGAGACCTTGTAGAAGGCCTCTGTGCCGTACACTGAGCACATTCGGCTGTAGTATACCGGCATGACGGCGATCCGCACCAGGAAAAACACGGCCGCCATCAGTACCCCGTTAGTCATGTTGGGCTTGGATGCTTTGGAGTAACCTAATACTTCAAAGAACCAGCTGGAAAACACAGGTGAGCAAAGTGACATGCTGTAAACTAATCTACAGTACCATCACAACATGTATTTGTGTCATTTCTTATTAAAGACAACATAAAATTGCATTTGAAACATTTAAAGGAACAGTTCAACCAAAAATGAAAGTGTACTCACCCTCAGACCATCCAACATGTAGATGAGTTTGATCCGCACCAGGAAAAACACGGCCGCCATCAGTACCCCGTTAGTCATGTTGGGCTTGGATGCTTTGGAGTAACCTAATACTTCAAAGAACCAGCTGGAAAACACAGGTGAGCAAAGTGACATGCTGTAAACTAATCTACAGTACCATCACAACATGTATTTGTGTCATTTCTTATTAAAGACAACATAAAATTGCATTTGAAACACATTTAAAGGAACAGTTCAACCAAAAATGAAAGTGTACTCACCCTCAGACCATCCAACATGTAGATGAGTTTTTTTCATCGAAAAAGATTTGGAGAAATTTAGCATTACATCACTTGCTCACCAATGGATCCTCTGCAGTGAATGGGTGCCGTCAGAATGAGAGTTCAAAAAGCTGATAAAAACATTACAATAGTCCACAAGAAACCCACACAACTCTAGTCCATCAATTAACATCTTGTGAAGCGAAAAGTAGTGAGTTTGAAACAAACTCAACATTAAGAGTTTATTTTTTTTTTTTTGCTTCTGGCTAAAATACAAGTCCTCTATCCATAATATTGATTTTTTTTCCCAGTGAAACAGTTGGTACTATCTGAATCAAAAGAGAAATATGCACAGATATGCAACAAATATGTTGGGAGGATTTTAATATGAGGAGTCAACAGAGGATGGACTTTTTCACTGGAGAAAGCATTATTATTGACTATTTTGGCCAGAAGCTAGATTTGTTTCTTGCAAACAGACAGCTTTTCGATTCACACGATGTTAACTGATGGACTGGAGTGGCGTGGATTACTTGTGGATTATTGTGATGTTTTTATCAGCTGTTTGGACTCTCATTCTGACAGCACCCATTCACTGCAGAGTTTGGACTCTCATTCTGACGGCACCCATTCACTCCATTGGTGAGCAAGTGATGTAATGCTGAATTTTTCCAAATCTGTTCTGATGAAAGAACAAATTCATCTACGTCTTGAATGTCCTGAGGGAGAGTACATTTTCAGCTAATTTTCCTTTTTGGGTGAACCCACAGTGAAATCTCCTTGGTCATGTGCAGATTGGCTATGCTTTTGTCTAATTATATTTTTTACTTTAGGTAAGGACAGACAAATAACAAATAATGCTGGAAATGTTGTTACAATTAGAACACAATAAGCCAAGATCTTATAGCTAAGTATTTTTCGCTGCCCTTTAGCCTATAGACATAAATGTCTACAATAATCATTTTAAATCATAATAATAAATCGTGCATAATATAACCAGAAACACTTAAGAAAGTACATATAGTTCAGATCTCATGTTGTCTTTAATGGCTTCAAGACGTATATGGTGGGCAAAACTACAAAGTTCGCCCATTAAATACTTTGTACTTTAATCAGTCAAATACCTACCGTTGGTTTACACACGGTGTGGAAAACTCTGCAAGCAGACGGAAGTTAGCAAAATAAGGCAACATTCCTTGACCCTGGAAACACAAGGTGAAGAACAAACAAACAATGACACGGACACGAGTTATAGAAAAGCACAGACTCATGAATCAGCTCTAACAGTCTCAATATCTCCTGCTGTCAGGCACCCACAGTAATTGCTTCAGTGCTGAGTTATGAAACTTCACTCTGACAGATATAACAAAAGAGCAAAGTACACAAAAACAAAAAAAAGTAGAAAATAGAAAAAGGGTTGCATGGAAATTGTTTTTTTCTATTAATATAAAATTTATTTTAAGATCAAATAATGCCCTTCAGTATTTATTGTCTATATTTAGATTATTTTTAGTTAATATGTAGAGGTTATAAATGACTTACAATTTGTTTTTTACTTGTAATGCATGTACAACCCGCATTTCAAATGAGCCACATATCGTCAGGCACATACAGTGGAGTCCAAAAGTCTGAAACCACTAGTGCAAAATCTTCTCATTTGAATTCTTAACTACAAATTATAACTACAGAAATGAATATCATATCTATTAAAATGTATTTTATTGCATAACAACTAAAGTGAAACATTCAATAAAAAAAATTAATGAATTTCAGAATTTCTTCGTATTTCATTTGTCTTCCTTTTTGCTTTAAAGACAGCGGCTCTTAAGCTGCATGATTTCCACAAGTTTGTGTAAAACCTGATGATCAAATATTTCAGCATGATTTTAGAATGATCTAAAGAACATCTTGTGCTTCAATGGAAGCAAGAACTTCTAACCATCTGTACAAAGATGTTCACATAATCAATGTCAAATTTATTTAACCATGACCTAGAAATAGTTCACCCAAAAATGAAAATTCTCTTCTCATTTACTCACCCTCAAGCCGTTCCAAACACAAAAGAAGATATTTTGAAGAATTTTGGTAACCAAACTTCCATAGTACGGGGGGGAAAAAATACTATGGAAGTCAATGGTTACCTGTTTGGTTACCAACATTCTTCTTTAAACGTATACAGGTTTGGAAGAAGTGGGGAGAGAATAAATGATGACAGAATTGGCATTTCTAGTTAAACTTTTCATTTTAAGCATGTTAAAAAATTGCCAAAATGCTAATCATTTATTTCAAATAAAATCCCAGATTTTTAATGTGGTATCAGACGTTTAGATCTCCCTGCATGGTCAGCCATGCACGTTCTGTCAGAGAATGAAGCCTTTTACAGCTTTTCCTTGCAAAGCGAGGATTATTCAGACCTGTTCCAATCAAACGTTCCTCTCCAAACCAGTTTTGACATTATAATTCCTACAGCAAGAGAATAAACATTTGGTTTCTCGATAACACACTTACCTTGAGGGCTGCAATTAAAACACACATTAGCATACTTACTGCAAAACAGGCCATATAAAAATCAAGGATAAAAAAATAATAATCAGGTTGGCTAGCAGATGCATGCTGGTACCCTTAGGTACTGGTAAGTCCATACTGTAACTGGGCTTCAGTAACTGCTCAGAGTTCCATAACAGCAGGACAGCAGACAAGACAGGAGAGAGTCCAACTAGATCAGCCAAGCCTATAGCCCTCATCTCTTAACCCGACTAACAGTGACACTGGTAGTTTTTGCATGAAGGGTGCAGACAAGACAGGAGAGAGTCCATCTAGATCAGCCAAGCCTATAGCCCTCATCTCTTAACCCGACTAACAGTGACACTGGTAGTTTTTGCATGAAGGGTTTTGCTGGTCAGAGGAAGTGAGGCTGCATTATTCAAGAAGTCATGTTAGGTGGGACAGAGACAGACTGACAGACAGATTCTTGGAAAAAAGGTGCAGAAAAAATGCAAAAAGAACGAACGACACAGAAGCAGCAACAACATTTAAGACTCGTTGGACATGCACTATGAGAAACAAATCGCACGACACACTGACAAATTAATTAGATTTGATTCTACTTCTAAAAAAAAAAAAATGCCTCTAACAGTTTGATAGACCGTTAAAGGTTATGTGTCAGTGCCAAATATAACGAAACGCTTTGCTCTTAAGATGAAGCACAATTATTAAACACTGAAAAATCTGATGGGATTTATTATGCTGTTCTAAAAATAAGGCGGATATTAGAATGTAGTCTGCAGTAATTAACAAAAAGACACTAAAAAGTTCTGGTTTTAATCCTAATAGCATTTCTAAACACAGGAAACAATAACAATGAATGACATTTCCAACGACAGACTTAATTACCCAACAGAGACTTCCAGCTCCACGTTAAATTACCTTGATTATCTTGTAATAATTTAGAAAAAGGCTTGAAACGGCAGTCATAAAAGTGACCAGTGACAGTATGGTCTACATCCTTACAACAAAATGCACGTTCAGGTTTGAGGCGATCTTCAAGGCTGCATTAAATCAGTGCAAGGTAACTGTAGGGTACAGAAAAGCCATCAATATTATCAGTCGCTGCCCCAGATGCATTTTTAGGAATGGGGGTTTTTTTTGTGGCGCCCATTTTCAGAAATGAACATGCTAAGGCACTAAACAAGGCCACTAAACATCATTTGTCATGGTCATTCTGCAAAACATGTGCCTTTTGAGTGCCTGTTGTATGTATTGTTTGACTAGAGGTGCACAATATATATGCGACTAAAATGAAATAACTATCAAGATAGATGGCAGAATTACAGCTGATCTTAAGTAATAATATGGTACAGTATATTCGATCACACTTTTTTTGTAACTATCCGTGCATTTAGTAAACACATACCGTGCAAGCATGACCCGGAAAAACAAGTTAACATGTCAGGTCACTCTAATCTATTAATGGCTTTAACAATTAACAGCTTTTAATAACTTTATTAAACTTAAGATTTCATTCAATAGCATATGTAGTTATTATAAGGTATATTAATATTCAAAATATTTGTTACACTTAATAAATATATTTAATTATTTTATTTAATTTATTAAATATTTTATATATATATATATATATATATATGTATATGTATATGTGTGTGTGTGTGTGTGTGTGTGTGTGTATAAATATATATAGTGTCCTGACATAAGTAATATATAACAAGTTCATAAATCTTTTCAGTTCTTAAATCTTTTTTAGATTTAAATTGAGATTTTAACATTTTACCTCTATAAAAACCATCAGCAAAATATATTTAAAAAAATTATTTTCAGCTTTTTAAAAATTATTCTATAATAATTCTAATAATTTTGAATGATTTTATAATAAATTATAAATCATTTTAATAAATTAGTAATTATTGAGCAAAGTATAGTAAAAGCATAGTGTTTAATGGATATCAACGTTGTTGATTATAAAGGGAGCAACATAGTTTTGTCACATTGCATCAACCCTATTACCCCGTTGCTGAAATTACATCCCAATATGTTTATTAATACACATTCATTTAGATTGAAATGACAATACTATGTATTATAATTTATTTACATTTATGAACCTATTAACAACAAATTCTTTGTCTGGTATTATTGCCATTATTGACTTTTTCTGTAAAACCCATTTTACAGAATGACCCATGCCAAACAACTGAGCATCAACAGATGCAATTTTTTTAAGTGTTTAGGTTCATTTTAACTAATTTCTGACTGATTTCTATCAAAAGACACAAGTAATAACCTGTGCAACATGTAAACTAAATGCATAGTTATTTAAGAATTCAATTGAGGACCAGATCAACCTGTTATTCAGCAAAACCTTCCCATATCGTGAGTGTGGATCAGCCCAACAAACAAGCGCTTTCTGGCTGTTACTCATCCTGCAGTTGAGACGTGGATGTTAAGTTTTAGAAGAGAGAGAGAGAGTTTAGGAGGAAGATCGGCTCAAAGCAGGGGAAGGTTTCAGAGCATGCACACAGGAAACCCTCCAACGGCACCACAGGAGCAGAGAGCATCAACACATGCACACAATCCAATCTGGTGCAGTCTGGGCTGAAAGCCGGCCAGACCTGACCAATAGAGTTGCTGAGGGGGGTCAGTGAGGTAGAGGAGGAGTTGAGGAGGAGAAAATGGACTTCTGCATAACCGTCAATGAGCATTCCATGCAAAAAATACCATCATCATCATCATCATCATCATCATCAACATCATCATAACCATAGGCAGCTACAGAACCTGGTGACCTAGAGGGTAACCATACAACTGAACCAAGAGTGAACAGTAGTGACCTCAGTGGTGCAGTCTAGTGGTTAAAGATCTGGGCTGGCAACTACTTGGAAACCATGTTTAACCAGGAATATGCCAAATAGGGATGAGCAAAATAGTTTCTTAGAAGATGTTTACAAAACAGAGGTTAATGTGTTCAAAACTAGACCGAGCACAACAAAACTGGACATAATGACTCAATCTCAAGATTCATAAAAGCTTTCAAAGTTGGACTATTTTTTTAAAGACATCAGCCTAAATGTGTTTGTATGTAATAAGTGCTTTAAAAAATTTTAATGCAACTTTTTTTCAAAACAACTGTACTGTGCAAATTAATAAATGATGAATAAATAAAAAGCATGCGGTCAACATGCTATTTAAAGCATCTACATTGTTTAAAAAATATAGATAAACTAGTAAACCACTTAAATGATCAACAAGTTAGTTAACCATGACTTACCTCTAATATTACAAATATATACAGTGGGGAAAAAAGTATTTAGTCAGCCACCAATTGTGCAAGTTCTCCCACTTAAAAAGATGAGAGAGGCCTGTAATTTTCATCATAGGTATACCTCAACTATGAGAGACAAAATGAGAGAAAAAAAATCCAGAAAATCACATTGTAGGATTTTTAAAAAATTAATTGGTAAATTCCTCTGTAAAATAAGTATTTGGTCACCTACAAACAAGCAAGATTTCTGGCTCTCACAGACCTGTAACTTCTTCTTTAAGAGGCTCCTCTGTCCTCCACTGGTTACCTGTATTAATGGCATCTGTTTGAACTTGTTATCAGTATAAAAGACACCCGTCCACAACCTCAAACAGTCACACTCCAAACTCCACCATGGCCAAGACACCAAAGAGCTGTCAAAGGACACCAGAAACAAAATTAT
>NW_015505916.1:118074-153243 GCF_001515645.1 Sinocyclocheilus grahami | reverse complement strand
CTCCTCTGTCCTCCACTGGTTACCTGTATTAATGGCATCTGTTTGAACTTGTTATCAGTATAAAAGACACCTGTCCACAACCCCGTGGGGTCAAAAAGATTACAAGAATTGTGAGCAAAAATCCCAGAACCACACGGGGGGACCTAGTGAATGACCTGCAGAGAGCTGGGACCAAAGTAACAAATGCTACCATCAGTAACACACTGCGCTGCCAGGGACTCAAATCCTGCAGTGCCAGATGTGTCCCCCTGCTTAAGCCAGTACATGTCCAGGCTTGTCTGAAGTTTGCTAGAGAGCATTTGGATGATCCAGAAGAGGATTGGGAGAATGTCATATGGTCAGATGAAACCAAAATATAACTTTTTGGTAAAAACTCAACTTGAGGAGAAAGAATGCTGAGTTGCATCCAAAGAATACCATACCTACTGTGAAGCATGGGGGTGGAAACATCATGCTTTGGGGCTGTTTTTCTGCAAAGGGACCAGGACGACTGATCCGTGTAAATGAAAGAATGAATGGAGTCATGTATTGTGAGATTTTGAGTGAAAACCTCCTTCCATCAGCAAGGGCATTGAAGATGAAACGTGGCTGGGTCTTTCAGCATGACAATGATCCCAAACACACCGCCCGGGCAACGAAGGAGTGGCTTCGTAAGAAGCATTTCAAGGGACTGGAGTGGCCTAGCCAGTCTCCCGATCTCAACCCCATAGAAAATCTTTGGAGGGAGTTGAAAATCCGTGTTGCCCAGCGACAGCCCCAAAACATTACTGCTCTAGAGGAGATCTGCATGGAGGAATGGGCCAAAATACCAGCAACAGTGTGTGAAAACCTTGTGAAGACTTACAGAAAACGTTTGACCTCTGTCATTGCCAACAAAGGGTATATAACAAAGTATTGAGATGAAATTTTGTTATTGACCAAATACTTATTTTCCACCATAATTTGCAAATAAATACTTTAAAAATCCTACAATGTGATTTTCTGGATTTTTTTTCTCATTTTGTCTCTCATAGTTGAGGTATACCTATGATGAAAATTACAGGCCTCTCTCATCTTTTTAAGTGGGAGAACTTGCACAATTGGTGGCTGACTAAATACTTTTTTTCCCCACTGTATATATTTTCTACAGATGAGGACTTTGCATATATTAGTTAAAAGTGAAGGACAAGAAAATGTTGTCTGGACTTGAAACACTTTTACAATCAGAGAAGGTCACAGGCCACATATGGGGTCAAATATATGGGATACACGTATAGGATACATACGAGATGAATCCTTTTGGAAAAAAAACTGACTTTCATCCTGTTTCTCTGTTTATAGTTTAGTGCTATGTTATAAGGGAACGCTCGTGCGGTGGAGCGTCAGCCAGTGAACACAGAGCTTTCAGCACCAGCTGCACACCTGACACTACCACTGCTCACTCTTGGTTGTCTCTTTCCCATCTTGCCTGCATGTTCTGTTATGGGACAACGGGGAACTCACCAGTACATAGTAGTAAGCATACAATGCTGCCAGGTGGTGGATTACAAAAAACTTGTCTCCTATTGCTCTCCAATAGTAAAATATAAGCAGCAGATCTGGAAAACACAGAAAAAAAGGCAGTAAGAGTCAGAACTTCAAGGAATTTAATTTAGCATATAAGGGATTTAATACATTCAAATAACTACTAACAATATGGCCTACCAATAATACACCCACATCTCACAAGGAAACATTGATCTAGGGACATATGCACCAAAACTTTTCTCTGTGGTCATCTTAACCTTGTTTCAGAGGATTCCATAAAGTCTCTGCCAACACTGGATCCCTTTAATGGCTGTAAGGCCGTAATTTTATTTATTAAATTTTTTTATCTGCTTTTTTTTTGTTTGATTTTTGAGAAAACTAACAAAAATTAAAAGACATACCATAAAATACCATAAAACATTTTTTTTCAGAAATTGAAATAAATATCATTTGAAAAACTGAGACTAAAATAAAATACATTATAATAAAGGTCTAATTTAATTTTGATTAATAATAAACAATACGGTCTCATTTGTGAATATTAGTTAAAGGGGTCCTATTATGCTTTTTCACTTTTTTTTATTTTAGTCAGTGTGTAGTGTGTATGTTTGGGCATAAAAAAAGATCTAGAAAGTTCCAAATCTCAAAGTCCACTCCAAAGGGAGATATTTCGTTTTTTTTTAAATCCCTTTTCAAGAACTACAACGAACGGCTCGTTTGGACTACAGCGTTGGTTTTCCAGGCTTTGTGATATCACAAAGCGGCTCATTGGAATATTGTTACAAATAATTCCCGCCTACAGAAATTTGAAAGGTTGGAAGGTGGGGAGGGGCAAGGTTGTGGTTAGAACGCTGGCGCTGCCGGTGTGCCTACACTCATAGAAAATAAAGTATTTGAATTTTAAAGACGCGACGCTGCACTTCTTGTCCGGTGTACGACCGCCTGAAACGCTGTTTTTTTTTTCACTTCCGTGCCCAAATGTCTTTGTTTGGGCTTCCGAAAGCGGATGATGTCAGGAAACAGTGGTTGCAATTAATTTTTTTACTCTGTTCCTGAGCATTATAACCCCAATTTGCTATTGTGCGTTGCGCATTTTACTGAGGACAACTTCCACAACACGAGGGAGTACAGTGCCGGATTCGCCAAAAGCTTTTGTTGAAAGACGGAGTAAGGGTCGTGGCAGTACTGAAACACCGTCTAAGCTGTTCGCCAATCACAACGCACTGGGACAGCTAACCAATCATAACACATTTTGTTTTTCGGAAGGCGGACCTTCATCAAAGCCGGAACTAATCGAGCCGTTTGTGCCAGGCTGGGGAGAAAGGTATTTTAATAATGTAAATTATGTGAAAAATAATACGTTTTTCGAACCACCAAGCATGAGAGCATGTTCTAGTACACCCCCAAAACAAAATCAAGAATTTGTAAAAGAGCATAATAAGACCCCTTTAATGCATTAGCTAACAATAAGCAATATATTTTTTACAGCATTTTATTAATTTTGTTAAAGTTAGTTAAAATTGTATTTTGTTAAAAATACAATTGTTAATTGTTTGTTCATACTTAATTTTAAAATTAAAATTAGCACATTCTGAAGTATTGTTATTATAAAGCCTTTACAAAAAATGCTATTGGGTCTTTCTCCATCAGTTACTGATAAACTAGTCAAATTTCAGCTTATGTACATTAAATACATAAATGCATTAAATTGGTCAAATAATTTGTAACAAGCCATGAGGAAAATAATTCAATCTCAAAGTATAAAAAAACTAAACTAATTGAGAAAAAAGCTAAGCAATCACCAAGTGCAAATAAAACTCAACTAAAACATTTAATTAAAAACTAAAAATTATCATCCTTCAAAAACATGACATTATAATAATGAATTAACAATCATCTGCAGGTTAAAATATTCAGAGATGAAGTGTGGCTACTGAGGCGTTTCTTTGGTGAAACTGGGCTGACCAACAATTTAAATATAATCCATCTACTATTAAACCCCCCAAAAAGCAATCAAGAGCATTAGAACAACCAATTCACTTAAGTTATCAAATCAGATTAAAATAAATACAAAAAAGTGAAAGTGAAAGTGACATGACATGTGGCCAAGTATGGTGACCCATACTCGGAATTAGTGCTCTGCATTTATCCCATCCAAAGTGCACACACACACAGCAGTGAACACACACACACCGTGAACACAAACCCGGAGCAGTGGTCAGCCATTTTTTTGCTGCGGCGCCCAGGGAGCCTCAGTCGTGGTATTGAAGGTGAAAGAGAGCGCTGTACATTCACTCCCCCCACCTACAATCCCTGCCGGTACGAGACTCGAACCCGCAACCTTTGGGTTACGAGTCTGACTCTCTAACCATTAGGCCATGACTTCCCCACAAAAAAAAACATCACAATAAAATGTCTTGCATTTCCATGCACGATGCAACTCTCCAAACACTACCAGACATCTGCCGTAAGCTCTCACCAGATATGAGGTAGCCTGTAGTAATGCTCACGTTTATCTTCACCAGAGTAGGATCTCCCCTGTTGTGGTAAAGATGAGGACAAGGCACTGAGATTACTGCAAGATCACCTTAAAATAGTTACTGAAAGCGTCCTGCTCGTCTGTGAAGAGCAGCGCTTTCCCAGCATGCAGCGTGACGGGTCGAGCGCTCACCATACGGGGTCCTGATTGACGGCCTCATCGAAGAACAGGATGTAGAGGCAGAAGAGGCCGACCAACAGGGCATGGAGCGTGGACACAGTCCTGCAGAGACACAAAAGGTTTTATCACGACAACAGTGTTAACAGTGGTTTGCTTCTCCCATAGAATAATGTCAAGTTGAAACAATCGAAACGGAGCGATTGGCTGCTCTCAATCAACTCGGCACTGTGTCCTACATCTAAGATCTCCTCCAGCTGGCTGTTCTCTTGACAGCCCGCTGAAATGAGCATTATCACTGCCATCTTCGCCTCTTGCCAGTTTCTTTACACATACGTTAGTGATTTTGAGCGACAGCTTACAACCTGCTCTCCACAGCGTAATCTTCTGATAAGACATTTAACAGGGAAATATTTGAAGCGCCGCTGCGAGTCCACTGGCGATATTTAACATGCTGCCTGTTAAGAACGGTTATTATAGTTTGACGTTATTGCATGTATAACTGTAATTGTATTGGAGTTTGAATTTTAAACAAATTACTCTTATGAACCAGTGAATCAGCGAGACAGTGCTAACAGTTATATCTAAATGATTCCTGAACAAATCTTTTGAGTGCATTCTTTTTTAGTAAATAAGAACCATACAGTGCAACCAGTTTAATCTGATTCCCAAACAATTGAGGCTTATGAGCAGGTTCTTTTTAGTGAACCAGAAAGCTAAGAGAGGTCTAAGAGATTCCTGAACGATTCAGTCTTTTGAGTCAGTTCTTTTTAGTGAATCAAGACCACACAATATGACCAGTGTAGCATAATTTCAAAACAAACGACTCTTATGAGCCAGTTATTTTCAGTGAATCAAAAACATTCATTAAAGGAATAATTTAAATGATTGAGTCTTTTGACCCAGTTCTTCTCAGTAAATAAAAAAAAAACATATGGTGCAACCAGTGTAATCTCATTCTTGAACAAATGACTCGAGCTGGTTGTTTTTAGTCAATTAAAACCATACAGTATGCTGAGATATTCCAAATGATTCCTGAGCAAATTATTCCATTGGGACCATTTTGTTTTGTTTTTAGTGAATCAGAATCAGAATTTTAGTGAATAGGGAATCAGAACCCTTATGACTCTTATGATCCAGTTCTTCTCAGTGAATCAAACAGTGCAACCAGTTATATCTTAATGATTCCCAAATGAATTAGTCTTGAGCGAGTTCTTTTTAATGAATCAGAACCACACAGTGCAACCAGAGTAGTCCAATCCCTAAACAACTGACTCTTTAAGAGCCATTTCTTTTTAGTGAATCAAAACCATACAGGTTGACCTGTATTCTAAATGATTCCTGAACAAATGAGTCTTTTGAGCCGGACCTTGTTAGCAAATCAAACACATACAGTGCAACTAGTTATGTTTATGTGATTCCCAAATGAATTAGTCTTCCAAGTCAGTTCTTTTAACGAATCAGAACCACACAGTGCAACCAGTGTAGTCCAATTCCTAAACACATGACTCTTGTGAGCCAGTTCTTTTTAGTGAATCAAACACATACAGCTTACAATTACTCTTGTGTATTTAAGAAACACTGAACATGAGAAGGTAATACATGGAAAGGCAAATGCAGAACTAGTCCCAGCACTCAAACAGATGGCGCATATCATGTTTGTGTACCTTGAGTTCCACTCGATCTTCTGTTTGTGGGTGAGTTTGAGGAAGCCAGGGCTGATTCTGGACGATGCCCAGGGGCTCACGCTATGAAAGAGCCACTGGAAAGTGCAAAAACTCACCACCGAGATGAGCAGGATCAGCTGGCTGAAGGGATCCATGGCCACCCGACCCCACTGCAAGAGAAAGAGCAGAAAAACACTTGAAGACGCTTTACAATAAAGACACGAACATCAATGTCCTGTTGAAATCGCACAACAGAAAACTCACCGTTCCAGGAGAAAAGTATAGTAAATGTTTAACAGACATGCCCTCTGACATTACTGTGTTAGCAAGGAGAAACGAGGCGATGCAAAGCCCACATCTTTATCTGACACTCATAAAACTAATAAAGGCTGTGGGAAGTGTCACAGTATCAGTCCTCTCAGACTTTATTTAAAGCATCATTGGTTGATATTGTTAATGCTGCCAGGAGTGATGCAAGAGTTTGTTGACCATTCCAAAACACTGTCCAAAATCCAAGACATGTTACACATCCCGGTTGCGCAACTGTTCTAGAGTCAAAACCAGGCTTCTGTTGTCATAAATCGCACAAGACGTAATCCTTTATACTAGTACTGTATGTACAGACCATATTGAGCTTAGATCTAAATGTCAACCTTCTCCTCATCATATGTTCTAACAGTTCCTCTTGCAGTCTGGTGCCATCATTGCGCACCAGAAAAACAAGTCTGTCTCCTTTGAAGCACATAGTTAGGAAGCAGTGATCCATAATGATAAACCTTGGGCCAAAATAATCACAGCGTTTCAACTGGGTCTAACAGGATTGAATCAGCACAAAGAGCAAAAGGCATACAGTAGATCGCATTCATGCTCGCCTGCGCTTTTCTCACTTCCTGTAGACAGTGTGTTTCATTCACTCTCAGAAAAAAAGGTACAACTGGAGTGGTAACTTTTTAAATGGTACTAATATATACCATTTAGGTCCTGATATGTACCATTTAGGTACTACTATATGTATCTTTAAGTTAACATCATGCATCCTTTCGGGGTAAATAAGGTACAAAGGTGTACCTTCTGAAAAGGTAGCATCCCAGTGGCAACTTTTGTACCTTTTTTCCTGCAAGTGTATATGGTTAATCATCTGAGAAAAAGGCACTGGGTTAACGTTCAAATGGTTAGCTGTGTACTCACACTAGGCACGGTTGCCTTGAACCGAGCGCTCACACTTGCACTAAACATTCCGGGCCGGAGCACGCTTACGTCATGTATGAGATAACAGAGAAAACCACTTTCGCTAATATTCTGCCGAATAATTAATTAATTTATCATTTATGTCGTGCATTGATTTTCACTTGTATGTATCAGAAAATTATTACGGAGGCAGCTGACGTTAAAGAAATAATTTGCAGCTTTACTCGCAAACTACATTTCCTGTTCATCGAGAAGGTAAGAACCAGAGCCATTATAAACCTAAATATACTTGATTAAATTAAATTAATTGAAAAGTGTAGTGTAGAAGTAGTAATAGAATATGTTTGCGGTCGTAATGATGACAGTAGTGCACACAAAATAGTATCTGTTCCGTGCTCCCGAGCCCACCCGAACCGTGCCCTGGCCTACCTCTTCCAACCGGGCCAGGGACGGCTAAACGAACCGCACGGTTCAAAACGCCTAGTGTGAGTACACCCTATATCTAATTAGAGGTTAGGCCATATCAAATATCACATCACTTGATTAAACCTTTCATCTGTAAACAAGCATTTAATTCACTGTATTATTCAATAATTGGCATATCACCACATTATTAAAATAATATATTTTTGTAACTGTCACTTTTGATTAATTTAATGCATCCTTGCTGAATAGAATTATTTTAGTATGAATTAATTTATTTATTTTTATATAATCTTATCATTCGCATGGTAGTGCTGCTAGTACATCAAAGTTTCAAAGGAAATTATGCAGCACAACCATTTTCAATATTGATGATACTAAAAAAATTGTTTCTTAAGCAGCAAATCAGAATATTAGAATAATTTCTGAAGGACCATGGGGAGTAATGATGCTGAAAATTCAGCTTTGCATCACGGAAATAAATTACATTTAAAAAAAACTATTATAATAACATTTTAATTGTATTCTATATTTAGGCTAAATGTTAACAATATATAAATAATTTGTATAATAATATTTAAATTCTAATATCAGTACATATATATCCTTGACACTGGGAAATTCCAGAAACCTCAAGGAAGAAGCGTCGTTTTACAATACATCTTCCACAAGGCATCTAAGTGCTCATAACATCTCCTGCTGATCTACTTTCATGACCTCTGGCCCATAACAGCTAATGGAAAACATGAATCGCACTCTTACCTGAGGCTAGAAGTGTTCAAAGCACAAGAGAAAAATACAAAACATGCACCCATTGCACTGAGAAGAAACTGACACAGTTTTTGTGTTTTGTGGCTTTTAATCTGTTTACTAGCTTTAAGGTCATCTACATTGAAAAGTACTCAGCTGACAATATAAACTTTCAGCAGAGAAACAATAACTACAAAAAACAACTAATAAATGTCCACTCAACATTGACACATCGATGGCAGATGTAGCCATTAAACCGTCATCTGCAGCATACAGCATTTTGCATCATCCAGCAGATTTTTGCTGACAAATAAACAGGAATCATAGTGCAGGAAACTAGTGGTATACTAATATATCGCCAAGGCCTATATATTAATTTATCAATATTTTGCATTTTCATCATCGGCCGAGAAGTTGTTCTGTTTGGCCGATAAATGTCAGAAGCAGCTTTTATTTTGAGTGACAGGACTTTTATTTTGACAGTGGTATTAAAAAATCCAGCACGTGATTGCAGATGTGAGCATAATCTTTAAATCATTGATTACAAACTATACTGTGCTATATCCATTTACGACGTATGTCACTGTGTACTGAATGTAAAATTAGCATTGCATGGTCTTTAAGAAAATGATTCCAAGTGTGCAAAAACTTACCAGATTACCGAATGCACTGTTAGTGTTTACTTCCTTTTTATTAATGTTTTGTTTTAGCTATTTCTTTATTTGTGAAAGTTTATTTGTGAAAGTTGCTAAAAGCATTTTTTATCAAGTTACAATATTTTCTAATTTAGTAAAAATGTCAAATAAATTCAATTTAATTGTAGCAATTGGTATGCATGTTATTTAAATTAAACTTTATATCAGCCATCACAAAATCCATATCAGTCGACCACTACTACAATTAACAGAGAAATACACACTGTAATAAAGCTGGTCGAAAATCTGCAAACTTATCTGTTGAATGCATAAATAGCATTAAAGCGGTCATAAACAATTGTCAACATTATTTCAGAACATGGTCAAACAGCTAAACTAACAGACTGTGACATCAGCACATCTCCTCATGGGGTGATAGGAGGCAAAAAAACATGCGGTCACTAAATTTAGATGTTCTTTATGTAGCAATAAGCAACATGCACACGTAGAGGAGGGGTGAGGGTGGGTGTATTTAGAGTTCCTATACGGGTTCATGCTGGTTGTGAAGGGCAGTCATCCAAAGAGGTCATAAAGCAATGGTATCAGGAAGTTGAACAAGTGTGATCGCACCTTTTCTGCTGCATGTGCATGCATCTCATTTGTGAACATGCAGTTTAAGAAAGAAAAAGCCAACAAACTTACAGAAATGTATGACTGAGTAGATGAACATGCTTTCCATAGTGGTGCACAGGGTTGTAATGTGGGTGGCAGATCACAGCATTGACAAAGCTGCACTGCTGGCATGCTTTAGTGCACTGAGTAAATGCATCATATATTAAGAGAAGCAGTGCTGCCTTATGAATGAAAGATTGGCTGGGCAAAGCAAGGCTCATAGAGCGGCAGAATAGATGGATAGCTAAATGGATGCTTTATTAAACCCATGAGGAACCTGCAGTGCAAAAGCAGCCGGACACAATCTACAAAGTACACAAGCAAACATATGTATACAGAAACATAAATGTAATTAGATTACTTTTTAAAATTAAGGCCTGAAAACCACCATTTAGATTTTTTTTATTGTGGTTTCCAGGCCTTAACTTAAAAAAAAAAAGTTGTTAAATTTAATAGACGTATATACACTATAAAATATAGACCTATATGCTTTGCGGCAGATACCATGGTATCAGATGTAAATGCCATTGTACTTTCATAAAATGGATTAATGGAGTGCAGATCTATTAATTACAAATTTGTTTGTCAAAAAAGGAATTTGTGACATTGCTTGATTTGTACCACCTGACATTTAAGAGCCAATAACATCAAACCTTTTTTTGAAAATAGCATCAACATTTTCCAAAACAAAACATGACTACAAATATTACATTTCTAAAAACATGACACGTTTTAAACTAGATTTATAAATAATAAGTTTTATTTATATAGCGCCTTTCCAGAGCTCAAGGACACTTTACAATAAACATCAGAAATGTGAGGATAACATCAAACAAACAATAATACAGGAAGTAAAGTAAAGCGAACATCAGACAACCAGAGAGCAATATATGGAATAAAAGAAAAAAATAATAAAGAAATCATTTTCATTTGGTATCTGTATATACTGTACACACATTACAGCTCTCAAAACTGAAAGTAAACCAAAATAAGAAAGAGCAGAATAAAAGACCTCAGCAGAAAAGCAGTTTTCAGAAGTCAGAAACTATTTTTTTAATGAAAAATGCCGAATACGTTCAAAAACTCTGCATTTAGCATTTTCATTAAATACAGAGATAATCCATGTTACATTTTCCAAAACAAAACATGACTACAAATATTACATTTCTAAAAACATGACACGTTTTAAACTAGATTTATAAATAATAAGTTTTATTTATATAGCGCCTTTCCAGAGCTCAAGGACACTTTACAATAAACATCAGAAATGTGAGGATAACATCAAACAAACAATAATACAGGAAGTAAAGTAAAGCGAACATCAGACAACCAGAGAGCAATATATGGAATAAAAGAAAAAAATAATAAAGAAATCATTTTCATTTGGTATCTGTATATACTGTACACACATTACAGCTCTCAAAACTGAAAGTAAACCAAAATAAGAAAGAGCAGAATAAAAGACCTCAGCAGAAAAGCAGTTTTCAGAAGTCAGAAACTATTTTTTTATGAAAAATGCCGAATACGTTCAAAAACTCTGCATTTAGCATTTTCATTAAATACAGAGAAAATCCATGTTTTCTATTCGCAAACCTGAACAAATGTTTCCCTTCATACTGACATGTCTCTTCAGCTGGAGTTAAATAAATATGAATATTCAAAGATTAAACTCAGGTTTTGGCTTTTAGATGATATTGTAGCCTACGTTTGTCAATAAACTCGATCATTTAACTCCAGCTGGTGTGCTGCATTGAACCGCATTGCTTGTGTAACAAATCCACACATATATATATATATATATATATATATATATATATACACACACACACACACACACACACACACACACATTTGTGCTTAGATGAGCATGTTATGAAGATGAATGCATGCCAAATATACATCAAAGATCGCAATTCATGCACTGACAGCCTGTTAACACAAATCCTGAATGACATCTCTACTAAAGCTATGTAAAAAAACATTGCGATGGACGGAAATCGACTCGTGTTGTTACCAACGTGCCTGCTGCTTTCTTTAGGCCAAATCACACCGCAATGCTGGCTGAAAACACAACGCTTGTGCATTCAAATATTGCTTAATATAACAAAATACATGCGTTAACCATATGCTTACCTCTTATCGATCATCAATGGTGTATGTTGGCTAGTTGTGCATGGTGTCTGAAAACATATGGGCTGATAAAAAATCCTTGTTCTTCGTCAATTAGACACATGCATGATTTTCCTCTCTCCACGGCGATATGAAATGCATGATTTCATATCAAACGGAGAAACGGGTGGTCCTTACAATAATCTCAATCTGCGATGCGTGTGGGTTTTATAAACGCGTGTCGGTGAGAGCATGTTGAGGATGATGATGGCTGTACGTGGAGGTAAGGGAACGAGAGGATCCAATTTCAGCTTCATTCTTAAAGGGGTCATATGATGCGATTTCAAGTTTTCCTTTCTCTTTGGAGTGTTACAAGCTGATTGTGCATAGATAAGATCCCTGAAGTTGCAAAGACTAAAGTCTCAAAACCAAAGAGATATTCTTTATCAAAGTTAAGACTCTGCCACGCCCCCCTAAAACGGCTCGTTCTAACACGCCCCCACATATCTACCTCACTATGTGGAAATATTAACATAATGCCGCCCAAATGTGCACGCAAAGAAAGAAGGCGTGGTTTTTGTAACCGCGGTTAGTGTTGAAGCAGCCATGTCAGGGAGACGCTGTGTGTTTCTAGGCGAAAGCAAAAGCACTTTATTTGGCCTTCCGAAAGTAGATGCATTTAGGAATCTTTAAGATTACTTACAACAGAACAGCAGTGCATTTGCTTACCAGCTTCATCACTGTGTCTGTCACGCGACTCTGTTCCCCTTTCGGGCTCTGTCTTTACATTTACTTTGAAAGCTGAAGCTGCGATTATGGTAAGGGGTGTTACATTTCCGACCAGTGCTTGCGCTGTTCAGCCAATCACAATGCACTGGGTCAGCTGGCCAATCAGAGCAGACTGCGCTTGTGGAAGGAGGGACTTTGTAGAAAACGAAGCGTTTGAGAGAGGCGGGGCATAGAGGACCTACAATAATGTACAGTATTTGAAAAATAATGTGTTTTTTGAACATTAAAGCATGTCAACATATTCTGTTACACCAAATACACAAAATAATGATCTTTAAAAAGCATCATATGACCCCTTTAAAGAGATATTCACACACAGATAATGTCATCTCGTGGTGGGAATTTTGATTCATCAACGAGTCGAGTCTTTTAAATTCATTCACTAACAAGATTCATTCAGGGGCCGTTTCTGCAGGTTATCGTTACCCCAGTATAACGTTAGGTGGCAAAAAATTGAGTGACTGAATCATTCTCTCAACTGATTCGTTCAAAAAAACGAGTCGTCAGGAAATGCAATACGCCTTTTCCCTGCGAAGAAAAACGTTCCTCCATTTGTCCGCTGCCGAGTTTCATCGATGTCATTTGTTGTACACATTCATTATTTCTTCATCCTCTTTCTCTTCTTGAATGAGAATATAGTTCATTCTAGTAAATTATGATTAATATAATTGTGTTAGTTTACGAACGAGATGTTTCCTTCGGTGTCTCTGAAATCTCCTTTACAACATCGACTGGTACAATGAAGGGGCGTATTCGTTTAGTAGATCCAACCAATGAGATGCTCTCTACAGTCCGCACTCAAATGCTATTGGCTCTTGAGTCAGGAAAACAGTCAAGTGCCTTCGACGCCGGCTCACATTGAAAATGAATGACTTCCGGCCACTTTGACACTCTCGACGGCGGCGGTGTGAACGCATGGTCAGTGAACGAAAAAGTTAAAGGGTTAGTTCACCCCAAAATGAAAATTCTGTCATTAATTACTCACCCGCATGTCGTTCCAAACCCGTGAGACCTTTGTTCATGTTCCGATATTTTTGATGAAACCTGAGAGCTCTCTGACCCTGCATTGACAGCAACGCAACTGCAATGTTCCCAGTCCCAGAAACATAGCAAGGACATCGGTAAAACAGTCCATGTGACATCAGTGGCTCAACTTCAATTATGCGATGCTACCAGTCCAGAATACTTTTTGTGTGCAAAGAAAACAAAAATAACATAATTTATTCAACAATTCTACGTTCTGGGGAAAGCGCACATGCGTCACGTACTCTCCAAAATGGCAGAAGACGGTAACTCGAGGAGAAGAATTGTTGAATAAATTATGTTATGTTATGTCATTTTGAGGTGAACTATCCCTTTAAGAGTCGAGAACAATTCGCTTACCTAAAAGATTCATTAGACACAACCTATTCGTTCATGACACTCATGAAGACCTCTCATTGATTTTTGTTGGTCGTAAATGTAGCTAATTAGCACTGACATTTTAATAAGAGTGTTAAAACATTACTTGGTTTATTTACAAACTATTTTTCCTAAATAAAAGGTCATGTGTAGTGATAGCATTACCATGGTAATCATTGAAACAGAATGATTACCTCATTCACCCCATATATAAATGTTCCCCTTGGTCAATTTTTTTTTTTTTGTAAGTGCCATTAGGAAGACAGATTTAGATCATCTGGAAAAATTTGAGCCATTTTTGTCCCACAGAGCTAAAGATAGGTCAGAACCACACACCATGGTGCAACCACATGGCAAACTACTTAATGAAGCACCATCCATCAGTAGGCTACTCTTCTCTAATCGCCATTCTCATTATTCGGATATTTTTAGGATATATTTTTCTATTTTTTCCCCCATTCGTGAATATGCTGGATAACAGGTAAAAGGGGCTGATCCATGCTTTCACCTAAAGTAAAATTATATTAAGCAGTCCCGGTGTCAGAAATGACCATTTCTTTTAAAGTTTTACAATATGTGTATTTATTTTAGAGTCATAAAAAAATAATTTTGTTATATTTGGTGATTTTAAAAAGCCCTAGTTATTTTCCAACCCAACACCAGGCCATTTTAGACAACTGAAACTTTTAAAGCTACTTTTCAAAAACTTGGATTATGATTTAACCTGATGTTTGGTATTATAGCCTACACACAAAGTTCAAATTATATTGACCGAACAAACAGGTGGGCTGTTCAAATGTTGACCCCACTGTGGTGAATAAACTAGGGCACTAGAACAGCTCTTTCGTCACATTTGGCAGTATTTTCCAAAAACGCATGCTAAATTCGCACCACAAATGTTCCTATATCACAGGACCACAACCTGTGGTCCACAGGCAGGTGCCAAACCTTATTGGCAGTATAAGGGCAGGACAAAGTATGATTCATGACACCCACACGTTATTTTTTACAAATTATGAAAATGCAATTTCTTCTACTCCCCACCAGAGAGCAGTCAGTCTACATAGTTCACCCCTAGTGGCCTGATGCTGATTTTGAACAGGAACAATACAAGCACAGATTTGATACAGAGTTCTCACTTCCCCCATCCCAAATGAGACGTCTTTAGTAATTACAGTAATCAGATTAATAAAGTACCTTTAATTTTAGCATCGACTTTAACTACCCAACATGGTTCCAGATCGTTCACTTCCCAAACGCCAAATGCTGTGTAAATTAAATCCATCACCAGTGACATGATTTTCCTCCATCTGTGTCACACTCCACCCTCCACTTCATCAGGCTCCATGAGGAAAGGATTCCATCCTCCGAGCCTCTTCCTGAGGAAACAGACAGCGGGCTAACTTAACTAACACAGGAACAATGAAACAGGCCTGACTAGAGTAAAAGCTGCTTTGAGCTTAATTTTTATTAATAGTCTGTGCTGCCTGCCAATGTACAATGTGAGATTTCTTGAACTCCAACTGCCTGAAGACATTTATGAGTATCTGGAATCAATTTTGGGGCCTCAGGAGGAAAACATTAGGACTGGATGGTGTTGTTTCATAAATCAGGCTCTATTTTATGTTTCGCCAGCTTTTACATCATTGTGGATCAAATTAAAATACATAATTATATGAAAGTAATTTTTAGTAGATTATTTTTTTAATTAATCTTAATTTTTAGTAAATCAAATTTAGAAAGTGCTTTTCCCAAAATATGTTGTTCCAAAGCATTTATTGATTTATTTATTTTACATGTAGATAATACGCTCCGACATTTTAATAAGAGTATTAAAACATTATTTAGTTTATTTATAAACTACTTTTCCTTAAAAGATGACTAATGTGTAGTGATGGTATAGTAATCATTAAATTATAAATTATTATGTTGTCTTGTTTTTGTCATTTTTAATATTTATATACATATATACATACGTTTTTGTTTACATATGTATGTGTACTGTGTTGATTTATTATGTATATATAAATACACACGCATGCAGTATATATTTTGAAAATATTTACATGTATATACATTTACAGTATATATTAATATTATTATATTTTATTTTAGTTATTTATTTTATTATAGTTTAATATAAAACAGCATATTTTTCTTAAATATATACATGCATGTGTTTGTATTTCTATATACATAATAAATATACACAGTACACACTCATATATTATGTAAACAAAAACTTTTATTTTGGATGCGATTAATCGTTTGACAGCACTAATATATATATATATATATATAAAATTACATTTATATATATTGTACATATAATACATATATAATACACGACAGAGATCATTTTACCAACTTTAGACGTAGGCTACAGCAAAACCCACTGTGTCATGATGCCAATATGGCTGAAATGGCGAAATCAGAGTAGATCCGAGGGGGGATAAAGAACTGCTCTGGCCATTGGCAAAAAATCAATCAGGCATCGTATACATATCAGTCGACATATTATTGACTGACACCAGTGGGACTATTTGCATTGGTTTAGATATTTAAAATAAGATTAAATGTATGTATGAATATATAAATTCATTACGAATACATAGTATTTAAACAAAAACCTTTAGCAAGAACCACTAACTAATCAAAACTAGTTCTGTTCATTCATGACAACCTAAGCAAAAACTTGATTGTTTGACCGGAGGAACATTCCTCCCTTAAAGGAAAATAGGCTCAGAGTTACAGACAACCCTCTGTTTGGATCAACTCCACCTCAGTCCAGCAGTCCGAATATAAAATACTGATGTGTGTGTGTGTGTGTGTGTGAGTGAGCGAGAGAGAATAAGAGCAGTGGTTTATGCATTCATAGCCAGGTTATGTCATGTTCCAGAACCTTTGCATTACTTAGACCAGTGAGGTCTGGGCTCTTCGGCTGAATTCCTCTTTAACAAAGCCATTCAAAATGGCTCATGCAACAGACTGGACTTTGTGGCAAGATGCCAGCCAGCCACCAAAAAAAAAGGTACAGTAGGAAGGTCTGTTTTTCTTCCAGTGGATTCACTGCCAAAGTGAGCGCCTATTTCCTTTCTACCACTTTGTCTCAGATTTTGTTCACATGTGTGCTACTCTTCCCTCTCGACGTGCGAGGACATTCCTCACTGGTTGGCGATTCAACACTTTTATAGAAATCGAGAGCATGTCATAATCCCCGGGGCTATAAATGCCTGTGTTGCCGTTGTTGTAAATCTAAAGTTAATGCATCTGCAAATTGTGCTTCCATTGCTTTCAGATGACATCCACCAATGCATTACATCTAGACTCTTAAGGTTCCTAATAGAACCAAAAACTGCAAAGTTTTTTTAAGTTCTACAAAGAATTTTTACAGTCCAGGTCTTTAGAAAAACAGTCTATGTGCTGGAATTTTAAAGAACGCAGCAACCAGTATGCTGATTTAAAATAAAGCCAAGAGTATTTTTAATCTCTGAAGAACCATTTAGATCTTCAATGAAAAATGCTTCTTAATAAGGAGATCTTTAAAATGAACATTAACCACTAGTTTACTCAGACGTCAGCATCAATAAAGTCTTTTTTAAATTATTCACACAGTTAGTTGGTTAGTTAGTAATATGTTCAGTAAAGTGTGTTTAGAAAGTAAATAGCGGCAATTTAGATTTCATGTTGACTTAAATATATTTTATTAAATATCTATGGAAGCTTATTTTCTGCCATGGAATTTAAAAAATATTATTTGAATTTTTTTTTTTTAATTTCTTTTAAAATTCTGAGTTTATAGTATTTATTTATTTTGTATAAGTTTGCAATTCCGTCTCTCTGAAAAAGGTAGAACTCGCTATATTGAGAAGAAAAGTCAGAATTATGAGATATAAACTCGAAATAGCAAAGAAAAAGTCAAACTTGTTTTTGCTATGGAATAAAAAAATAACCGTAATTGTGACCATTTTTTCTTGAAATGACTGGTTTATATCTTATAATTATTTTTTCTTAGATTTGTGAGTGTGTATCTTGCAATTCTGAATTTAACAGTTCTGCTATCTCGCAATTCTGAATTTTTTGTAATCAGACTTGTGAGTTATATAGGCGCAATTAGCTTTTATTTTAAATTCTGTTCTGAAAATAAGTTTCTATAAATATTTATATATTTAATATGAAATACTTATTTAGAAATTTTTTATGAATGGGTAATATTTCCCATGTGTGGTTTCCACTGTGTGGCCCCTGATGAAGTCTGGGACGATTATAATTCAGGCCTGTTGCTGTTTTCCGCCTGTAAATAGAACAAACTAGTAACTAATTGGTTGTAAAACAGAGGAAGTCTTACCTTCTTTTTATAAGCTGACTAAATATGAGAGGGTTCACATCATGCTGGAGAAATGTGGCCTGTATTGTTCTGAAGCTTATGTCATAAAATATGTGGCATAGTTTACAGGTAGTCCAGAAACCAGAAACGCGCTCACCTTGCTGTAAATGCACCGTTGTCTGGGCCTCAGTACGTTACTTTGGGCCTTCTGAAGATAACATATGATTCCCAACTCAAATCCAGCTGTTTTAGATTAGCGGGAGGTACTATAACAGAAACTCCTTTTAATTAATAAAGAAAACCTTTGGCATTTCAACATGCAGCACTGTTTTCCTCCTCTCCGTCGAGAAAAGATCCATCCCTTTCAGAGTTGAGTATCTGGGGGATAAATGGAGATGGCTAGAGGCCACTTGGTAGCATTTGAAAGGAGAAGAATCGATACTGAACTCCTCGTTCTGAAATTCAGAGACTCTGAGCGGCCAGGGAATGTGAGCTAAAAAAAATATCCACAGGCATGTGAGGAAGTCTCAGATGTCACGGACACATGGTTTCAGCTTGTATCCAGGGAAATTTAAACTGGGAAAGCAGCTATAAACCATCTGTGGTTCTCATTAAAGCCTACTTCTCAATCTTTCACCAACAATAATGATCGTAATAATGCGAAATATACATTTAAATTGATGAAATGGTTTGGTTAAAAGAAAACTGAGGCAATCCTATATGGATATAATGCATTCCGATAAAGCAAACGCAGCCAGATTTTCGGAAAACGGGCAGCTTGTTCAGCTTTTTTTGCTTGAACACATTTCATATTGGGCTGGAGAGTCAAACAAATAATCTTCACCCACATACTCTCACTGATCTTTCACCAGGCCTGTTTTCTCCACAGCGAGGAATGAATTCATGGTGATCAGCAGTCACAATTCCTCAGAGCGTGTTTGTCTGTGGATCAGTATATCTTTGTTCTTCATCCTCTCCCCCCTCTGTTCATTCCAGGCCGGTTGCAGCAAGGCTCAGCCCGAGGAACCGGGCTGATCTGCTAATGAACTCCAGGCTGTTTCAACACATCTTTTATTCCTTATTGTTTTTAGGTCCACAGCTTGCCTCTACACAGCTGACCACCTTTATTATAGCCTATTTCTTTTCTGGGAGCTACTTTTATCTCTGTGAAGCATAAGCTTCAGCAAAGCTCATATCTTGCATCACTTTTGGCTTCTATAAATAGAAACTGTATTTTGCAACACTTGCTGATACAATGCTTGTGTTTTGAGTATGGGTGGGTTCTAGTTAGTTGTTCTGCAGTTGTCAGGGCGTTGCTAAGGTGTTCTAAATGGCTGTACACTCTTAAAAATAAAGGTGCTTCACGATGCCATAGAAGAACCTTTTTGTCTAAATGGCTCCATAAAGAACCTTTAACATCTGAAGAACCTTTCTGTTTCACAACAGGTTCTTTGTGGCGAAAGAAGGTTCTTCAGATTATAAAAAGGTAAGAAAGAGATGGTTCTTTAAAGAACCTTTGACTGAATGGTTCTTTGTGGAACCAAAAATGGTTCTTCTATGGCATCGCTTGAAGAACCTTTTGAAGCACCTTTATTTTTAAGAGTGTAGTGCGTTGCTTTGTGGTTGCTAAATTGCTCTGAATGTTTTTTTTGCCACGTACATATAGGCTAGGCCTACTGTAAAATTTCAAATGTGACAACCGCAATCCCCTCAATTGACACCATACAGTCTTGCACGTATGGTATCAGCTATTTTTGACCAAAGTAATAGCCTAATACAGCGACCAAAGAATCGTTATATTCCGTGATTCTAAGTAAACCATCGTCAACAGAACCGTGGTGTTTTGTTAATGTTTGGAAGTCTGCTTTTCAGGGCACGTTCTTGACAGGTTGCCATGTCTATAAGCACTTATTTAATCGTCTTTGGTCTTGTTATTTGTTCTCGGCTCATAATGAATCCAGTTTCTGAAATTAATAAAAAGGCACATGAAGGTCACTATATTTTAGTATGTGTCTTATTTTAAAGGTACGCATTTGGATTTGTTTATTATGTGCTTGTTCTTAATGCGGTTGTCACTTACGTAAATTGCTGAACTGTACTGAACAGGATTAAGCATAAAAGGTGTGTATATGGCCTTTTAGTATGTTGCTATGTGGTTTCTAATGTGTTCTGGGGGGCTGACAGTCTGAATGGTTTTTGGTATTTCTGGTAGGTTGCCAGGTTGGTTCGGGTCCCTCCTTTAGTGTAAATCCGTGGTATTTTCTGTTTATTTTAACATGTTAGTGAAGAAAAGTATTTGCACACCTTTCGACAACATCCTGCATGATTTGAGGCATAATTTATGTCCGTAGCACAAACAGTGCAGGAGGAATTACATGCTGAAGTTAAATACTTAGTGTTATAGTGATGCTTGCCTTAGCAAACACCATTAACTACCTCATGACCCTCTCTGAAGCTCTGGCATAGACTGCACATGGTTTTGGCCCCGGGCCCCTAAACTGGCATCAGGGTGGCACAGTTAGCAGTGTGACGCAGCATACAAAAGCTGCAACACCGGTTGAGTTACCGTCTGCCTTTAAAGGCTTTCTGTGGTTGCTGCGGTAACAGTCTTTTTCGGACCTTCTCTCTAATTGAGTCTTGCGTTTTTGTCCCGGATTCCCCAGCCAGCACAAAGCGCTGATTATCCCGGAGTAACACAGTCGGGAGGGGCAGGGGGCAGCACTTGAGTGAATGCCATTACTTTCTCATGAAGCCGATTGGCTGTTTGGTCACTGTCCTGTACGCATGGGTATAGTTTTATGTGGACCTCCCCTCATATGTAGACCCACTTACTTACACAATAGCAGTTCAACTGAGTTCACTGACACCCAGATTAAGAACTAACACGTTACTTAAATTAGTAGACTCTCAGTTCTTCATTTACGACTGCAACCACTGGAGTGACTACGCATTGAAGAGAATTCTTACATAGGCTATGTGACCACGGACCACAAAACCAGTCATAAGGGTAAATTTCTCGAAATTGAGATTTATACATCATCTGAAAGCTGATAAATAAGCTTTCCATTGATGTATGGTTTGTTAGGATAGGACAATATTTGGCCGAGATACAACTATTTGAAAATCTGGAATCTGAGGTTGCAATTTTTTTTTAAATCTAAATACTGAGAAAATCACCTTTAAAATTGTCCAAATGAAGTCTTAGCAATGCATATTACTAATTAAAACTTAAATTTTTATATATTTACGGTAGGAAATTTACCAAATATCTTCATGGAACATGATCTTTACTTAATATCCTAATGATTTTTGGCATAAAAGAAAAATTGATAATTTTGACCTATACAATGTTTTTTTGGCTATTGCTAAAAATATACCCAAGCGACTTAAGACTGGTTTTGTGGTCCAGGGTCACATATTATTGGCCGTAAAATCACTATGGAAACAGAATAATGTTTTGCCATGTGGTATTACGTTACATATCTCGGAATGATCCAGAATGCAACATGCAACTCTAACATGTTATTTGCTGCACGTATAAATCCTCTTCTGCTCTCGATTCAAGTCTGCAGCCTCAACCCAACTTAAACTGGTCCAATACGTCTGGAATGTTCCATCATAAGCCCAATCACACTTTTACCATTCCGTCGCGTTTTGGTTGACACTGTGGCCAATACGAATGCAGAAAGGTCACGGTGTGGGAAGCGTAATTCAATTCAGTGGTGTGCAACTCGTTCCAAATCCCTCCATGGACGTCGGCTGAACTGTAAAGTCATCAAGTTCATTTCATTGACTTAATTGAAGGTTTAGGATGAAAAGATGCAGAGCATGATTTTTTTCATTTCCCAGGACACAAACAAGTACTTTTCAGTAACTCATTTAAAAACCCATACATATACATATGCACAAAATGCAGTAGTTCTATGAACTGGTGCATAAACACTGACTTGCTCTACTTTAGATTCTGGTTTTCGTTGCTTTTTGTGGTTATATAACTGTTTCCAGAAACTCTGGGCTATCGACACAAGGAGCAGCTTCCAAACGCCTCTGAGCGTAGCCTCAAAAACACAAGATTTATGGCTGCGCTGTGATACTTGGGCAGAGTCAGCATACATCTGAGGCCCTGTGCCACTTCAATTCACCCTCATAAAAAATACAAGAGCAAAAAACCAAATAACAAAATCAGGGCCATTGCAGAAACCACACCTCACCAGGACAACAGCAGAGAACCAGTCTGACTACAAGGAAAAAGGACAAAATGTGTTATTCAATCCTAATAACACTGAAATCAGTTAGAATTTATAGATAACTGAGCAGCTATATTTAAATTTAAAGGTAATAATGGTCAAAATAATAGTAGACATTGAATACTTTATTTATAACATAGAATTTATTAATAAAAGAACCATATGACATAGGATTTATAATGAAAAGCAGGGCAATAAATACAATGGGAAAGATTTTCCAATATTATGGCACAAAAAACTAAGCTATAGCGGAATTTTTTTGGTCGTCCAGTCAGCTAATCTTTAAAACACTAACATTTGTAAGCTTGTAATAATACCAGGCATTTGGAATTCTAAACGGAATGACTTCAAATGGAATGACTTAGGAAGGAATGTCTTCGGGAAGGCTTTCAGTCCATAGCAGTTGGAGCAGAGCGGGATTTCAATGGCAGATGAGCTTTAAAACTAGGGATAACGTTTCGCTCCGAGATGCAAGGCCAAAATAAACTCAAAACACAAGGCCTAGGGTGTAAAACAAAGAATCGTACTGCAAAACTAGAAAATTATCTTTACGGTTCTCCGTACTTCATAAAAAAACACTTTATAAAAGAAATTATAAAAGATCAATTTCACCATTGTTAAGATGGCAGATTTGAGATATCACCACTCACTATTGTTTACCCAAACACATGCGCTGGGAGGGAAGGGGTAACTGTGAGAAGCAAAAGGCATAGCAAAAGACTTGCTCTGTTGATATACATCATGTTAATACTGCTTTGACTAACAGCGCAGCAGCGTTCTCTAGTAGTCGATGCCCTGGTCGTTGTAGTGCCCTCTGTACTCATCGTGGTATTCTCCCTGGTACTCTTCCTCTTGATATTCTGCCTGATAGTCACTATCGCTGATTTCTGAGCCATTCGTTCCCGTACCTTGGCTGCCGTTGGCATGAATCATGGGCTCTGTAGGGGTGGCGCAATACTTGGGGTCGTAAACTTGCCGTCCCAAGCCGTACACGCTCATGCCCTTCTGAGAGGCTACCTTATTGGTTCCCATTTGCAATGAGATGGTGGAGTTGTCCAATGGTTGCAGAGCTGCCTTCTGGTCATAGATGTCCCTCCTGGTTCCTGGGGCAGACATGCCAGCCTGGAGACAGACACATAGTAAATGTGTAATTTTTTATGTATCATTTTTGTCTGATATATTGTTGATACATATCTGTGTTTGGGTATACCTGACTAGCTCCTTTGTTGGTGCCCATTTGCAGACTGATGGTGGTCTGGTCATAGGGTTTCTCTGTCTGTGTCTTGGGGTCGTAAAGGTGTCTCCTGGTCCCATAGGCAGTCATACCAGCCTGGCTTGCACATTTGTTGGTTCCCATCTGAAACAAAAGTCAGAAACACTTCAAAAGTGGGTTAAAACACCCCTGGAAATGATCTACCTTGAATTTTCTCCAATCAATCTGGTCCTGCAATCAACCTTTATCTGTAGAAACCATTCCCAGAAGCATATCTGCACTGATATTGGTTGAGTTGTTGTTTCTAATCTGGACTTGTAACCGAAATGTTGTAGGTTCAAACCTCACAATGAATGATCCTTGAGTACCATTCTGGTAAAAGGATCAGCTGAATGACCGATTCTCAATGATTAGGCTTCCTTTAAACCCATTCATGCAGAAACATTCAAGAAGTTCCAGAAATAGTGTCTATAACCTGAAGTCCGATGACACACTGGCCAGCCTTCATCTTCTCTTCATTAAACTGTCTCTGCTGCTTATCTGCATATTTCACACCAATGTCAATGTTCGTTTCCATGCCTTTGGTCTTTGCCTGTTGAAAAAGAAATAGCCTAAATTTTGCAACTATAAAATGTTTGTCAATAATATGTAAAAAAAAACTTTTTTAAAATGAAACCTATCGACCAGATGTCAACATTTACTCAAGGAAATCCTTTATTTTTAACATTTCTTTAAATCACTTTTTACTTTTTATCAATAAGACCCAATGTAAGACTCAGGTTGAGCAGAACGTAATGACTTGCAGACGTACCATACTGGCCAGAGCGAGGAGTGTGGTCTGGACTTGCGTCATGTTCCCGTTTTCGAAGAGGTCATTGGCTTCATAGATGTCATTGGGCTTCAGCCCGTAGGCTAGAATGGCTTTGATGAAATTCCCAAGGTTCTCTAGCTGAGGGTACAAAGGCAACAGTAAGGGTATGTTTCTCCATAACATCATTGGTTACCTCATTTTCAGATAAAAGAGTTAGTTTTGGTTGATGAGTCAAAGAGTTCATGAATGGGTCAATTTATTCTTACAGCATGTAAAGAGCTCTGATACTAGAGTTTTTATATACTAAAGATATATCTGCAGTTGTTAGCAGCTTCTGCCTGTCCTAGTATTTGCCAACAATGTGATTTTGTATGCTGTATTGTAAGTCACTTTGTCACTTTGCTTCTTACTTCTCAAACGGGCTAATCTGGATGAAAAAAGCCCGTAGGAGCCTCTGAGATATTTACCTTATGCCAGTTTAACTGTGAATGGTTTATTTTCTTTATCGATCCAGGCTGAAGCTTGTTTATCAATCTGAAAAGAATAAAAACAATGAATGATTTCAATTCATTTCTTTTTGCAAGCATCTTCTATGGGCACAATAAAGGTGTAAAGTAAGTCATTTCGATTCTACTAGCATCACCCAATGGAATTGCCAAAATAATGATTGTTTTCATACAGGTTTTCTGCCACTGGTCACCCAAACAGATAGTTTTGGCCCAAATGTATGCCATTGGTTGAGCCAGTGTCATTATGTCTGGCCAGGATGCTCAAACAAGCTTTAATAGTGCCATAAATAGTGTTTAGCTGGTCAGACAAGTGGTCTCCCAGTCTGACCAGCTGAAATGTTCCCAAAACCGACCAACAGACCAGCCTGGGAGAAACTCGAAGGCCAGCAAACTAGCTTAGGCTGGTTAAAACGTTTTTTTGTTTTCAGCAGGGAAACCTTGCCCACATGGCCAAGTTATGTTTATGTTTACCAACTTACTCGCACAGTATGACGCCATCCTTGAGCCCTTTCTGAAAGTGGTCTCCGATCGGCATTCCAGTCACCTCCTCGATCCAGAAACGAAGCTCCTCCTCCTTCTGTAGGTCATATTTCTGTGCGATCTGTGAGAAGAAATAACCCAATCAGTGAGTCAGCCAACACACATCAGTCATTTATGAGTCAAACCGGCTCTGCAGGATCACAGTAATGTGTCCTGGACAATCTTCCTTTAGATTCTACTGAAATGTGTCTGCATGCATGCTTATCTAAACTATTATAATGTCAATACACTTTGCTGATCCTCACACAGAACGTGTTTAACTAAAAAAACACACCGAAACAACAGTTTGAAACATTTAAAAGGCCTGTTTGACTTTTAAAAGTTGCATTAGAGCTAATGAAAAACATCAAATGCAGCCCAGTTAAATCAGATTGCCTATAAAAACTATTTTCTGGCTTTGTTTGGCTTTCTCCTTTGTGAATGGTGTTCAAAGCATGTGATGCAACACCTACGTGCGATTGTGCCAACAACAGAGCATAAAATTCCCACAAAGAGTCACAGCGTGAATCTATTCTGGCCGTTTCGCTCTTTCTCTGGACTTTTCTGACTGTAAATAGCACCGTTGACCAGCTGATATTGAATAATGTGCTCTGAACGGACAAATATGACTAACAGCAGATCTTTACAAAATGCCTGAATGAAATGTGACATGGTTTCATTTGTTCCTTCAATCAATGTTAAGTCTGTTTATCGTGTAGTAGGTGACGAAGTAAATCTTAGAAAAGTAATTTGAGGCATCAAAGTTTAATAAGTTAGAGTTAGGTTATTCAAATCTCTAAAAAAAGTAAAAGTCAAACATGCCTAAGCGAGCACTTTTCATTAATAGACTTTCTGTTTTCTTCTTCATGAGTGCTAGCTACTACTTCAGCTTCAAGTGAAACCCTTCAAAAACAGTTTACATATTTTTTGCGGGATATTAAATAATTCAGTTTAAACACAGCAAGTTTAAACCCATTTAAAGTAGCTAATAATACAAGTTCCAGGAAACGGCTTCTATCACAGAGGCTCCATTTCGGGTTCAGCATTCAGGGTCAGACTGTACAAAGACAAAGCTAAATGCGGCTATCATACAGATCATGAGAGAAAGAGACAAAAGGACCTACAGGGGAAAAGGGTGGATAAGATATTCTCAGCAGGAGGTGTTCAGGACAGAAGATGTCTCTCTTTCCCGTCAAAACATGATAACGGCTTTCCTCGTGGCCTTCTGTCTGCTATCTCAAACCTTATTTACAGCACAAACACAGTCCTATCCCTTCGAGTTTTCACACAAATATCTAGCTAGAGTTCTCTTAGTGTTTAGCTTATGTTTCAGTTTCTAGGTTAATTGCAATACCTGCTTTTCCTTCTCAGAAGTGGAGGGAAATATTAGCATTCACAGTTTTTTGGTCTTGTACCATGATAATTCCATGTTTTGGAGTAACTGTGAAACATTTTATCAGGTAACATATGTGCTTTATTTACACTACTGTTCAAAAGTTTGGGGTCGGTACGGGGGGGTTATTTTTATATTTTTTTTAAGGAATTTCTAAAGCACACTGAAGGCTGCATTATTTGAGCAATCAGTAAAACAGTAATACTGTGAAATATTACATGTAATACAATTTTGTACTTGTTTTCTGTGTTAATATATTTTAACATGTAATTTATTCCAATTTTCACCATCATTACTTAACGCTTACAGTTTTCAGAGTCACACGATGCTTCAGAAATCATTAAAATATGCTGATCTGCTGCTCAAAAAACATTTATTGTTATCCATCAGTGTTGAGTGATCTAGAAAGAGCTCAAAAAATAGCATTTATTTGAAATATAATTTTTTTAACATTATAATGTCTTTTCTGTCACTTTTGGTCAATTGATTGCATCCTTGCTAAATAAAAGTATTAATTTCTTTCAAAAAATCTTACTGAACCCAATTATTATTCAACTAAATATAACGTCATTTTTAATGTTCAAATTAAGTAAAAATAGCTCCTTAGTGTATGAAAATACTATGGTATTCATAATATAATATCATCATATAATATAATAATATTCAAATCACTTTCACGGACTTTTAAATTAAATGTTCCCTCCTGGTGGAATGACCTGCCCAACTCAATCCTTAGCCATCTTCAAGAATCGGCTAAAAACACATCTCTTCCATCTTTATTTGACCCTCTAACTCTAGCACTCTCTATTCTAATTCTATTTTTACAAAAAAAAACTTGCTCCTTTTAGACTTGCACTCTATTAATTTACTAACTGCTTGTTTACATTACAAAACTAACACTAGCTTCTCTATTCTATCTATTTCTTTTCTTTTTATTTATTATACAATTAACAAAAGCAAAAAAGGCCTCTAACACTAGCTTGCTCTATTCGGTTTTCTTTTTATTTATTATATAATTAATCAAAAAACCTTGCAACGTGTACTACGTTAACCTGAGACTTGTTATAGCACTTGCGTATCATTGCTCTTTTGTTGATTTTGATTGCTTTCATTTGTAAGTCGCTTTGGATAAAAGCGTCTGCTAAATGACTAAATGTAAATGTATTCTTTGAAATACCATTTAAATGCTATGATATATGAATACAATACTAATTTAGAATCGCAGTATATAGGAAAGATGTCTCAAACTGTACTGAGATCATACTAAAATCACTTTGGTATCTTGGCAAATCTATTACCAACATATTATCTGAGCTATGATATCCACATACTTTATACAATTGTCTCATTTGTGCCTATTTTTATTCCTCCTAAGGGATTTGAATATATAGCTCGAAGCCCCATTAACTTCCATAGAAGGTCTCTCAGCAAGCTGAAGATCAATCAGACATCCTCCCACACTGTAGCCTAGCAGTCAGAATGTGAGACCACTAGGAAAAAATGGCGTGTGGGGTGTTGTGGCTATTCCCTTGTGCAATTTGAGGTCAGCCGAGATGACTTTTCTCCTATAATGACAGACAAAAAGCTAAACCATTCACAGTCTCTCATCTTTGAAGAACTGCATGACTTTTGGCATGTTCCAAATAGTTCAAAAGAGCACCGGATGATTTCAGACGTAGTGGGAGACAAAGAAGGTTATATCTCTGATATAATGAGCCATTGACTGGGGTGATTTATATTAGACATGAATCGGAAAAAATCAAGACTGACAAAAGGAGTGGAAAAGAACAGAAGAACTCCACGAAGAAACTGAGCAAAGATTGGAGAACCATGTGTCTGTCTTGTCTTTCCTTCCAGTCCACTGGGAAACCAGCCAGTGATAGAAAAAAAGAGAGAAAAATGTGGAAAAGTGACCCTTGATGGAGATGTTAGAGGCATTTGGAGAAGAAGAACATTCTGGAAGGTTGTGGGCCGATCCCGCTAGAGACCGACCTCTAGCTCTCCTCCCCCACTCCTAATTCTGAGAGCTTACTGATGACAGCACAAAAAGCGTGCAAACATCGGACTAAAAAAAGGTCAGGGAGTGAAAGAACTCACAACGCGATGCAATCAATTTGACAAACAGTCCCTGAGAGATCGATGTCAACCGTGGTGACAACGGAGGAGGGGAGGGATGAACTTTTCACCTTGGGTTTAGGCTAAAAAACACATACAAATACAGAAACACAAAGTTTAGCAACATGCAAACAAATCTACAATCCTCTCCAAAAAAAATCCTATTTGTTTAAAAAATAACCATCACTTCTCTATTAGTAAAAGAATGAATTATTCAGAAATGTGCATAACTTATTGTGGCATCATAATAGCTAACTTTGCAAAAACAAACTTGTTAAACGAACAAATGTTCGGACTTTATTTTCTCGGACTACTATTGAGTACGGTGCTGAAATCAAGCGTGCCTGTTTAATCACATGTGAGCAACTAGTTCAGCCGGCATTAGGCAATATTTAACCATGTGCTCTGGAAATACCCCAGCTACAACGAGGAAAGATTTGCTCTACTATACCTGTAAAAACATTTTTCAGATCTGAAAAGGAACCGTTTAAGTCAGTCACAAACTGACAGACATTTGTCCTGAAAAACAGTAACTAGATGTTTACATTTTGAAAGTGTGTGTAATATTAGCAACCACATTGCTATGGCATTGCTAGATAAAAGCTAGGTTGTTCTAGTGATTGCAATGTGATTCTAGGGTGTTCTGATTGGCTGCTAGGTGGCTACTTACTAGCTTCAGTCAAACAAGCCCATCCTCACTACATTTATTAACATTTTATTAAGAAAATGTGTGTAATATTCAGAACCACAATTCTAGGTTATTGCTAGGTGATTGCTAGGGTGTTCTGAGTGGTTGCTAGGTGGCTACTTACTTGCTTTAGTCAAAAAAGCCCATCCTAACTTTGTTGTTTAACATTTTATTAATAAAATGTGAGAAATATTTGGAACAACAATTCTAAGTTATTGCTAGGTGATTCCTAAGGCGTTGCTAGGGTGCTCTGAGTGGTTGCTAGGTGGCTACTTACTTGCTTTAGTCAAACAAGCCCATCCAAACTTTGTTTTTAACATTTTATTAAAAAAAATGTGTGTAATATTTGGAACCACAATTCTAGGGCATTGCTAGGTGATTGTTAGGGTAGTGTTTTGATTGGTTGCTAGGTAGTCGCTATGGTGTTCAGAGTGGTTGCTAGGTGTCTAAGTCAAAAGAGCCCATTCAAACTTGATTTTGTGAAGAAAATGTGCGTAATTTTTGGAACCACAATTTTTCAGCATTGTTAGGTGGTTGCTAGGTAATAGCTAGGGAGTTCTGATTAGTCACTAAAGTTTTCCACCCAAGTATAAAAAAAATAAATAATAATGATGATTGTTGACTTAATCACCACTCAAAATGACAATGACAGAATGCCACATTTTTTCCACAAAGCTTTTAAATGCATAGGAGTGCAAAAAATTCAGTACACAGGCAACTTTTGGATAAAAGGCTTGATAATCTCTTTAAATAAGTGTTTAAATAAGCCTGGTCTATGTTTACACTGTTATAAAATACTGCTGAACAACAGACGCAAAACAATAGCCTCAGGAAAACACGCTTTCCTGTTCCTCCTAAAATGGCAATACGGGGTTAACAACCATGGCCACACTTCACAGAGCCTTAACCAAACCTGGAAAATATTGCTGATCAGCACATTGCAGGGAATGTAACGGCCCCTCACTGGGCCGCCTGCCCATCAGCACTCACAGTATGGCAGTAAAAGTGTTTTTACGCCAAGGATCAGCATGGAATGTGGCATTAGAGAGCGACGGATCAAAGCCCTAAGGTTAACCTGGTCTGGTTTTACCCAAGAACCACCGTGACCTCCTTGTTCTGACCCTCGTCCTGTCCCAGGACATGCTGTGGGCCCAGTACTGCCGTATTTCCAAGACTGCAACACAGACATGCACGCTAAGATAGATACAGAAAGAGATGAGTGTGAGAGCCAGGAATAATATGAATGTATTACAGTCTGAAAACGCTTTTCCCCGGCCTGAGAGAATCAAGGTGTCTGTTGAACCACATCCAAACATTTCAGGGGGAATTCCTGCATATGTAACTCCATTTTCAAAGTTCTGACAATGGTACATTACTGCCGTATTTCCAAGACTGCAACACAGACATGCACGCTAAGATAGATGCAGAAAGAGATGAGTGTGAGAGCCAGGAATAATATGAATGTATTACAGTCTGAAAACGCTTTTCCCAGGCCTGAGAGAATCAAGGTGTCTGTTGAACCACATCCAAACATTTCAGGGGGAATTCCTGCATATGTAACTCCATTTTCAAAGTTCTGTGGAAGCAACATACAAGAGAAAGTAACTACTAAACAACAGAGCTACCAATTCTTCAATGGCTTGCAAAAGCTCTCATCCAGGAATCGTTGTCCATCTATCCACTGTCTGGGGAAAACAACATGGCAAAAACAACTGATATGATTAATATAATGCAACACGAATGGTCATGATAAAAATAGGTTGCTAATTGACATCTCTTCTATGTGTAAAAATAAACCAGCCTGAACAATATCTTCACTGTGCTGGACTTGCGCAGAGGATGATGCTTTGGCAATAAGCCCGTAATGAACGACCACATAACCAGAGAGGGTCATTAATTTGATTGGGAAAAGATCCTTTCCCATTATGTCATTTGTGAGTTTTATTTTAAGGAATAATTCTATTTGACAAGGAGATTTGTTGATATTTACAGGCTGATTTACAGTACTGATGTTTCTAAATCTCACTGTAAGAGCTTTGACTTCCCACATTTCCAAAGTTCAGCTTGCAGGAAAACAAAGGCAGAAAACAGCTCTCGGCTTTCAGCAGAGCAAGAGTGCTGATGAAACTCAAGGAACGAGACAAACAAGTCCTCGGAAAGCGCATGACCTATTAAAGGTTTGAAACATTTCCAAAGTTCAGCTTGCAGGAAAACAAAGGCAGAAAACAGCTCTCGGCTTTCAGCAAGAGCAAGAGTGCTGATGAAACTCAAGGAACGAGACAAACAAGTCCTCGGAAAGCGCATGACCTATTAAAGGTTTGAAACAAACACGGTTAAGACCGTTCTCGCAGGTTAATACTGAATGAAAAGTAGGTATTTCTTGTATGAATAGCATATTATTTTTGCTTATAAAATTGTATTATTTATCCAGTCATTAATATCCCTGTACAATATAAAAAGTTATGAGCCACTATATTTTCTATTTATATAAGACAAAAGACATATGCGCACACTACAAGATTTCACTTTCAAATTAATGTTGTTCTTTTGAAGATTCAATTCATTAAAGAATCCTGGAAAAAGTATCAAGGCTTCCATAAATAAATTAGTGCTGGGCAATGATTATTGCATCTGGAATAAAAGTTTTTGTGTACATAATATATGTGTGTGTACTGAGTATATTTATTATGTATATATAAATACACATGCATGTATATATTTAAGAAAAAAATGTGTATATATATATAAAATTTAAATTACATGCATATATACACATGTAAATATTTTTTTTTAATATATACTGTATGTGCATGTCTTTATATATACACACAATAAATATACACAGTACACACACATATATAAATAAAAACTTTTATTTGGGATGTGATTAATTGTTGCCCAGCACTAAAATAAATATTAAGCAATGATCATGTGACACTGATGACTGGAGTAATGGCTGCTGAAAATTCAGTTTTGCCATCACAGGAAAAAGTAGTTTTTAAAATATATTCAAAACAGTTATTTTAATTTAGAATATTTTACATACTGCTGTTTTTACTGTAGTTTGGATCAAATAAATACATTCTTGATGAGCATAAGACAAATCTTCAGAACTACTGACCTCAAACTGTAAGCATGCAAAAAAGCAAACACTTTTCCTGCAGCCTTTCAGTGTCCAGCCGGGTAAAATGGAAAATAAGTCATGAATTAAGAGAGGAAATGGTGTAATGGAACTAGCCCCTAGAACTACTTTCCACTAGCAAGTAGTCAGGATCAGTGTTGTATTTTTAGCCACATGCTTTTCATTTTAAAAGCTTTAAGTCAAAGCCCAAAAATTCAAATTCTGTCATACTCGTGACATATGTCTTTTGAAACCTGTATGACTTTCTTTCTGCTATGGAAAAAAGTTAATTTGAACTTGAAATAATAATTGAAATAACTTTCAAACACATGAAAGTGCATGAGAATGTCAAGCTCCAAAACAAAACAAGAAAGCATCATAGAAGTATCATGAGAGACAGTGATTCGTGAATGAATCGTTTTTATGAGATGAATCAGTTCATCAAAACAAGCCTGATGAACCAATTTTGATTCTTGATTGGGTATTTGTCTTTTAGTGGTGCCCACTGCACAAAAAAGTAGTCAGAAAAGTAGTAGAGGATCTTCCCGGATAGAGACAGTGTCTCCACACGACAGATGCTCTCCACATAGACGATCAAGACTCTTTTTAGGCCCAGGATGCCCAGGAGCAGCCCAGCGGCACACAGTGGGACACAAGTTCCTGGACCGTTACACAGCAGCTGAAACACAAACACAAACACACACACTTATCTATATATATATATATACACATACACACACAACATTTCAAAATTCAAGGAATTACTATAAACTAACTAACAATGAACACACAACAATTGTTAATTCAGGTTTATGTTTATTCATAAATATACACTATTGCTCATTATTAATTCATGTTTGTTCATAATACACTGACTAATGTTAATTCTTATATTACAATTTTAATGCTGTAAAAAGTATTGTTCATTATTAGTTCATAATACCTAATGCATTAACTAATGTTAACAAATTAAACCTTGCTTTACCCCCCCCCCCTATAATACTTATAATAATTACTCAAATATAAGTTTGCATTCAGAAAGGATGCATTAAATTGACGGAAAAAATTTATTATGTTTTCCACAAAAATATTAAGCTGCACAACTGTTTTCAAAATTGATATAAGAATGATAATAGTTACTGATAATAATAATAATAATAATGTTTCTTAAAGCAGTTAATCGGTATATTAGAATGATTTCTGAAGGATCATGTGACACTGAAGACTGGAGTAATGATGCTGAAAATTCAGCTTTGCGTCAAAGGAATAAATTATATTTTACAATACTCAAATAGAAACAGGTATTTGAAATGATTATAATAACTGTAATAATATTTTACAAAATTACCATTTTTACGGCATTTTTGATAAAACAAATGCAGCCTTGGTGAGCATAAAATACTTCTTACAAAAACGGCTTCAAAATCCATAAAGATTATAAGAGTAAACAAATAAAAATTATGATTTGAAGAATAAAAATGTAGTCATTTTTCTTATTTTAAACTAATCTCACTATTACCTTATTATATAATTTTATTTAAATTATGAAGGGAATACAATGGTATTTTAATTACAAATCCATGATTAGTCAACTTGCAACATATTATCTTTAAACAAGTTCACTCTCTGAGACAACCACACGAGGTAAACTTGTTGACACACTTGGGGAAACAATTTGTGGAACTTGTGGATTTTCTATAAAGCTGCTTTTGGACAGTGAAAAGTGCTATACAAATTAAAAATGAGGCTAAGGCACAACATCAGAAAGACGCCAGCATAAAGTACAGAGTCCTCCGAGTTGGAGAAATATGAGCTTTCTGGTTCAAAACTGGAGACAGCGAGCGGCACAGGAAGGCGGTCAGACTTCGGTGGAGACGAGCCATGGGGTCTGGAGAAATCATCTTGCAACGACTGCTCAGACACATTAACATTGGAAAAATCCAGCCTCTGTCTGCTGCGAGCCGAAACCGATACGCGGCAGGAACCGAGGACAATGACCCAAGTGAGAACATCAGAGGTTAGGGACGTTTCGACTCACATACGCTTCAATTCATTTCTGTCTGCTTCTGCTCGGATTGAGTTTATTGCCAGATTCCAAGCAGTCTAAAACACTCCATTTCCCATCCTGCACCAGGAGGCAGATGAGCGATGGGGATGGGCAGAGATGGACCACCAGGTGGGCGATCTGTCTCGGCCCGTATTTACATTTCACACACACCTGCGAGTTCACTTCGGGGAATGAGATCACTGTCACCCAACAGAGAGATGCTGACTTCAGCTCTGAAGGGCTGCTGGATTGTGTACAGAGATTGGAGAGCGTTTGCTATGGGCACAGGCCAAGCTGTCAGAGTGCTATTTGAGTCTGTCATCAGTGCGGTGCAAATTGAAATGGCCATTGTGTGAAACTTCAACACGACATAAATCAAGTGT
>NW_015505916.1:112249-118034 GCF_001515645.1 Sinocyclocheilus grahami | reverse complement strand
ATATATATATATATATATATATATATATATATATATAAAGATTATTTGATTGTAGAATAATAAATACATATAGAAACATACAGGTATATATGTTTGTCTGTGTTTAATTTCCAATTAATTTATGTATGTATGTAGTTATTTTTTATTTATTTAAAGAAATAAGTTGTAATCTGAATAAACTGTATTGAGTTCTTTAACAATCTAGCATGCCCTTTTGTACATTATTGCTTATATTATATTATGTGACATTAGATTTGTGATTAGGATTACACACTAACTGCTTGTTTATGAACATTATTTCTCTACGTGCATATCCTAACCTGCGGATCTTGTTTTATGATCTATCCATCACTAATTATCTTAAACATATGGATGAACATTAAATAAATAAAACACACAAGAGCTCCGTCCGCTGCATTTCCAAATAAGGCTAAGATGAAACATATGGATGGAGATGCAGTCAAACTAAAAAAACTCAGGATCAGTGAGGAGTCTGTGTGGAATGCGAGGGGATGTCCACCGCACAACATCCAGACCCCGCTATTTGTTATTGTTAATCGCACAACCCTCCTCCCCCTCTCACAAAATCTATGGAACATAGATTCTTCAAATTGTTTTCCCGTATTCTTTCTCATTTTTGGATTTGCATCACAACTAGAATCACTTAAGAAACGGCATGAATTTCTCGGACAATCTGATTGCATAAGGTGGATTTCTGTGCAGAGTAGTTTGTTTTTATCAAGATATTTCAAAACAAATTAAGCACCAATTCAAGTATAAAGTTGTCAAAGGGAGTCTAAGAGATGACACACAGACAGACGTGCAAAATAAAATAAAAAACAGGTAAAACACCTGTAAAAAATCAATACAGAAAATGACTTCATATTATTTAATATATATTAATACAGTACATTGTGCCCTATTTTTACAGTGCAGCGGCTGTAGGAAAGTTTTATTGCTAATTTAAAATCAATTAAAACGATCTTGATAAACAGTTTTTTAGATTCCAGTCTTAGTAAAAACAAGCTGTAGTTATTATGCAACTATATTACGTTTTAAACTAATTAAGACTTTTGCCACATGCCAAATCTGATAAGTAAACAAACAAAATGTACGCACTTGAGTCTAGACTGACGTATTAACATAAGCTGTAAATAGTGAACAGTAGTATTCACTATTAACTGCTCCGCGTGGCATGCGGAACTAGGCCGAGACACTTGGCTTGTGCCAACACATCTGGAGCTCATGAGGACCCGTGACGCACTTATTTCCTTTTATGGCCAAAAGAGGACTGAATCCTCCTCCTCTTCACCTCCGGATTTCAGACCTGACCCCCCACTTCCCCCTATTGCACTCTGGTATGTGGACGAACGGGCCCCAGCCCCTCACTGACATGCTCAAGTTTGGTTAAAACAAACAGCTGACATTTGAGTCATGCTGAAGGACGATCCCTCACTGTGCAGACACGATAGGGGTGCCGGACCCCCTAAAGAAGATCTTAGACATTGTCTGCTGGACTAAAAAGGAAATCCTGCTGTCAGAGTGCAATGCCAGATCAAAGGCCACCTGGTACTTATAGTGTAATTTCACATTCCAAATAAACAACAAAACTTAAACAAAAATTTTTTTTTAAACATACATTATATATATGCAGGTGAATCTCACACACACACACAGACAAAGACACACAAAAACAAACACAGAGAGAAACAAATATATATTTTATATATCTTGGAGGTGGCATTTAGCAGATATTGCATTTATTGATATAACATTTAGATTTTTTTGAATAATTATTTATAATAATAACTGTGTCCAGAAAGGGTGATTATATAGTATATAATCAATAATGAGAAATGAGCTAAGAGCATGAATCAGTGCTGTTAAAGTAAAACTATAAAAATTATTTTTGATAATTGATATAAGCTGAATTTAAATAAAATATAAATATTAGATAAACTTAAATGAAAATTAGAAATGTGACCTTGGCAGATTAAGTTGAAGTACTAAAATGATATACAAATATATAATTATACACAGAACTGGAGAGGCTCTGCAAGGAGGAATGGCAGAGGATCCTCAAATCCAGGTGTGAAAAACTTGTTGCCTCTTTCCCAAAAAGACTCATGGCTGTATTAGTTCAAAAGGGTGCTTCTACTAAATACTGAGCAAAGGGTCTGAATACTTAGGACCATGTGATATTTCAGTTTTTCTTTTTTAATAAATCTGCAAAAATGTCAACAATTCTGTGTTTTTCTGTCAATATGGGGTGCTGTGTGTACATTAATGAGGGAAAAAAATGAACTTAAATGATTTTAGCAAATGGCTGCAATATAACAAAGAGTGAAAAATGTAAGGGGGTCTGAATACTTTCCGTACCCACTGTATAATTAGTATACATACATACATACACACACATACAACATAAACACAATACACAATATATAAGATTTTATAATAAAACAGTAAATATATGATAATATATGATATGATAATACAAATTTATATACAATTTAATTTAAATAATTAAAAAATATTTGATTTGATTTTAGGGTAAAATATGACATTTCTTTCTGAGATGAAGTAAGTTTATCTAAAATCTTTTACCATGAAACTAACGTGGCAACAGATACAAGTTTGTACAAATCTGCAAACCTCTTTCTCATTAAATAAACTCGGCTGACTGGAAAAGTGGGAAATGACGTCAGCATGAGGACAGAGGCCGCTAATTAGAGATTAATAGAATACTATAGCGTGGTCGCCCGTGAGAGATTTGACTGGTTGATTCTGACCTTTGAGCTCTACTGCTCATGCACTGCTGCGCCGGCCGCTTAGTCACGCTCCGCCTCCTCTCAGCCGGTCGCCACGGCAACGCAGAAACCCAATGCTGCTTGGCTCCGCCTCCAGGGGGAGAGGAGTCAAGCAGCTGGGCCGAGGAGCCAGTCAGGTCTCGCCACATCCTGAGAACAAGACCCCTCGGCTGCTCCGCTCACAACCCTTCATTACACAACCACAGGAGGAGGAGGAGAGAGAAAGAGGCCCTGGATTACAGACCATTCCTGAAAAAGGGCTTAAACGCTGCCCATCCCTCTCTCTTTTTCTAAATCAACCCCCTACCTTGCTTCTTTATCTGTCTTTGAGAGTTTTCCCAGCAACTCTCTCTCTCTCCGTTTCTTGCTGAAGACAAGCAGAGAAACAGCAGGACTAGTGTTTGCTTATAAAGCAGATAGTCTTCCAGCAGTAATGCGATAGTCTTATCATCTGCTGAAGGAAAAAACGTCTTTATCACCTGCTTAAACATTCCCAGTGCTGCTGTGTGACATGCACAACAACTACTGCTTTTGTGTTAAGCAGGGATAGTTCACACAAAATGACCATTCTGTCAGCATTTACTAAACCTGTATGACTTTCAAAAGAAGTTATTTTGAAAGTCAATGGGGTCCAAAAACATTTTCGATTCTTGAAATAAATGTTAACTGAAGAAAAATTAACCACAAAAAAGGAAAATGGGTCACTCCGTGTCAACTCGTTCCCCGGCTCAAATTTTTTATTTTGCTAATATTTTTTTTCTTAAGAAAGATATATAGTATAGTGATGAAAGACAAAATATTAAATGTCATTGATGTATATTTACTGAGTAATCCACTATTTTGTAGAGTGGGGTCAAAATGACAATTTTCACCTGAGATTCAGAGCCAAATTACAGAGGGTTAAAATGACTGCATCATGTGTTATTTTTACACAGAGATTGGTAGGCATGTTAGAAAAATCTGTTGACTTTAGCAATCTTTGTTGCATTGTGTGCCAATGGTGACCATTCAAAAATGGAGAAAGAGCAGCAAGTTTGCATGCCTATAACTCAAGAAGTATTAAAGATATGTTTATGCCCTTTTAGATATTGGGTCTTAACACACTTTCCTTTTGGCATCTTCATTTTTAAGGCCCTGTATGGTTCAGTTCCAGAGATACTGGAATTTCAATATGGCTCCAAGAGTAAATTGTATACATTTTCATTAGTCAAAAACCAAATATGAGTCACTTTGCATAAAATAGTATACTTCTTTTCTTTTAACGAGGAAAGTCTGAAGACCAAAATAATTTCCTTCCGTCAAAACAACTACGCTGAACATACCTGTCTGAGTGCATTCATCTTCTCTTTCCAAACTTTGCGTGCCTATAACTCAAGTAGTATTTAAGATATCACAATAGGATTTTAAATTCTAGTCCAAAATTTTGAATATTCTTTTTGAATCCTCATCAAGGCCTTATATCATTCAGTCCTAGAGACATGGGGACCTCATTGAGGCTCCCCATATATTCATATTCAGATATATTCCTAATCAGATTGTTGAATATTACCAATATTCAGTGGTCAAAAACCAAATGTGGGATCACATTGACTGCACCATTATAGGTTTCAATAACATGAGGATGAGGCAATGGTGACCGAATTTTCATTTTTGGGTGAACTATCAGGATTTGATTTGATCTAACAGGAGTCTAAGGGGTCTCTGCGTAACACGGTTGAAGGTGAGCAGTTGAAAAATGAGGGCTTGGTGACATCAGTCGAAAAAGGAGTTAAATCAGAAGAATGAAGCATTACAAAAACAAACATTTGGCTTCCTTGGCATAACATGCACTGATGAATCATTCACAAAAACTAAAAACACACAATATGAGCGTACTGTAACCAGCGTCCGTTTCCATTTCAGCTACCAATAAGTTTGCATTAAACACATTCTACCATATTTAAATCCATTCCAAAGATATTCCCGCCACAGTTAGTATAGAAACAGCAAAAGTGTGAGCGGACTTAAAAATGCAAACACTATAACTGTATTTCTCGGGCTGAACCTTAAGGAAAACGACAGAATTTGGACTAGATTTTGCAGATGATCTGAACTATAAATAATAGAGGGTGGAGATATTTATAAAAAAGCTATGTTTTCCAAAACAGTGCACAGGATGTTTGAACTCTCAAGGTTATGGACTGGGCAAAAGACGCCACAGCGTTAATCTGAAGGACATGTGGCTACAGAGATTTACTTTTAGAAATGCATTAAAGAAAGATTAACAATATAGCACATTAACAATACAATATAATATATGTTCATGTTACTTGAGCTGAATAATTGCACTATTGTAGAGCTGCCTAGAGCTAAATTGAACTTGTTTCATAATGGATGAACTTTGCAATATTGACAGTTACTGAACTGAAACTGAAATAATTGAGCTAAATAATAACACTACCGTCTTTATTGTATTGAATTGCACACTGTATTAAAGTCCTAGAAATCTAAAGGACACTTGACTACTTAACATAGTAACATGGGGGGGGTGGGGGTTGCGAGTTACACAAACGTCCTGCAGAAGAGAGGAAATTGATACTTAATAGGATATGATGGTGGGATGAATGAGAGGAGAGTGAACCCACCATATCCGGCTGAAGCCTAAAGACTAGCGGGACGGAAGACATCAGAGCGCTGAGAGAACTCAAAACGGAGGAACTCCACGACTGACGCACCTCCCGACTGCGAGGAATCCGGTGAATGGTGAACTGTGATTAGAAAAGAGAGGAAAACATAGCAGGGGGGATTTTAGTGAGAATATAAGCAGAAGAACGTTATACTGTACACCCAGTGTTGCCAACTAATTTTCAGGGGAAGTTGCTAAAGGAAGGTCGATTTGTTGCTAAAAGTTGCTGTAAATGACGTTGTGATGTCATTGCGTGGTGACGTCATTACGTAATCACGATGCAAAATTGTGTCACTACATCAAATCATAT
>NW_015505916.1:88124-111946 GCF_001515645.1 Sinocyclocheilus grahami | reverse complement strand
GGAGTGGAGGGGTGGCTGGGGGGTGGCGGGGGGGGGGGGGAGGGGGGGGGTTGCGAGTTACACAAACGTCCTGCAGAAGAGAGGAAATTGATACTTAATAGGATATGATGGTGGGATGAATGAGAGGAGAGAGAACCCACCATATCCGGCTGAAGCCTAAAGACTAGCGGGACGGAAGACATCAGAGCGCTGAGAGAACTCAAAACGGAGGAACTCCACGACTGACGCACCTCCCGGCTGCGAGGAATCCGGTGAATGGTGAACTGTGATTAGAAAAGAGAGGAAAACATAGCAGGGGGGATTTTAGTGAGAATATAAGCAGAAGAACGTTATACTGTACACCCAGTGTTGCCAACTAATTTTCAGGGGAAGTTGCTAAAGGAAGGTCGATTTGTTAGTTGCTAAAGGAAGGTCAATTTGTTGCTAAAAGTTGCTAAATGATGTTGTGACGTCATTACGTAATCACGATGCAAAATTGTGTCACTACATCAAATCATATGTTATACGTTCATTTAGATTTGTTCGTAAAATCATATAAATGCATAATATAATGTTAAAATATAAATAACTATTTTTATATACAACATTTGAACGATTACATTTTTGAACGATTACAAGTTTTTTTATTAGCTACTAAACTAGTAAAACGACACATTCTGAACAATTATAGTTTTAAGCAGTGTATTAGTAGTCAGTATGCTACACTCTAAGAAAATAAATCACAGGTTTTTACCTGCATTTTAAATTACGCATTGTATTTTGTGTTTTCGGGTTACAATGGATAATTGATAACGGATAATGTCCTGGAAAATTATTAGTACCTTTGCCATTTTTCTAGATATTTTTCTTATAGTGCACTAACTGATCAACAATCGCATGTACAAGCTACTAACAAGGTGTATCATAAATGAACAATTATTAAATTATTATTGTTATTATCAAGTTGAACAACTGCAAACAGCAATAACTTAATTCATGTGATGTATGTACTTCTAGGCATCTTTGGTTTCCTACTAACTGATCAACAATCGCATGTACAAGCTACTAACAAGGTGTATCATAAATGAACAATTATTAAATTATTATTGTTATTATCAAGTTGAACAACTGCAAACAGCAATAACTTAATTCATGTGATGTATGTACTTCTAGGCAGCTTTGGTTTCCTCTTTTTGTGAAATTCAGATGGAAAATGTGTGCCTTTTTACTGTTTGAGTCATTTATCAAAAGTGCTAAATTTGTTGCTAGGTGCTTTTGGAAGAAAAAGTTGCTAGGGTAGTCTGAAAAGTTGCTAAATTTACCAACAAAATTGCTAAGTTGGCAACACTGTGTACACCTGATTGATTGAGGGTATATGACTGAGTTGACATCTATTTATCTATCTATCATTTCAAATCCACAGTCGTTTGAAAATGCTCAAAGAAATCTGCCATCTGCTGGTCAAAGTATGACACAACACAAATCAAACTTTCTCACATTTAGTTTGACAGAAGAAAGGAAATCATGTGGGTTTGGAATGAGGACAGAATGGTCATTTTAGGGTGAATAAATCCCTCAGTGGTGTACATATATATTTAGCATAGACCAATCAACCTGTGAGGGTAAAACGCTTTTCTCCCGCTCTGCTTCAAATGTTCGGATCTTGTCTTCGCTCATTTTATCGGTGTCTGCGATCACATAGTGTCGAGGGTTATAAGACCGAGATAAACTCCCCATCAGACGGACGATTTCTGTTGTGTGTCCTCCTAGGTGAAACACAAAAGAAACATTTAAAGTCAGTAATAATAATAATAATAATAATAATAATAATAACTATTATTATTACCAACTAGCAATATTTAAATTATAATACATTTATTTAATATTATTTTAATTACTATTAATTAAAAAATTGCTTGTTGGCAAATAAAATGGATATGACCTTTTTAATCAACTTTTATCAAAGCATTAAACTAAACTAAGACAAGACTAAACAATAACAAAAAACGTATATACAAACAAGAATATTTTAAATGACTAATAAATAAAAAAACAATGAAATATGTATTTAGAAGCGGTTTAAATTATTATTATTATATTAAAAAAACAAGAATATATTTTAAATGACTAATCAATTAAAACAAATCAATGAAATATGTATTTATAAGTGGTTTAAATGATGATTATTATATTAAATAAACAAGAATATATTTTAAATGACTAATCAATTAAAACAAATCAATGAAATATGTATTTATAAGTGGTTTAAATGATTATTATTATATAAAATAAACAAGAATATATTTTAAATGACTAATCAATTAAAACAAATCAATGAAATATGTATTTATAAGTGGTTTAAATGATGATTATTATATTAAATAAACAAGAATATATTTTAAATGACTAATCAATTAAAACAAATCAATGAAATATGTATTTATAAGCGGTTTAAATTATTATTGTTATTATTATATTAAATAAACAAGAATATATTTTAAATGACTAAAAACATTTTTTTTGTTATTGCAGTAAACAACAAGGATTACAGTACAGTACATACAAAACACCAATCAATAATAAACTACTTGAGGATTAACAGATAAAACATCACAGAAAAAACGATATCATAGGAAAACTCTTAAGAAAAGGACAGAAGAAAAAAGGCACACAAATAGAAATACAAGTATATTAGGGGAAACATCTTAAACATGGCACAAATTCTAGATGTTTTTATAGCTTTCTTGTTAACAGACGCTGAAACGGTATTTAAATACAACTTCAGTTCTTGTCTGAAGATGTTAAAGAGGGGTTTACATTTAGTATATTCACATGTATGGACATAAAACGTGTCTAATCACATTATGGTTTGTTTAAGATTCAAGAATTTGAAAACAGAAATGCAAGAGCTCGATTCTTACCTGATCCTGCCACCACCAGGACTGACACTGAGCCCTTCTGTCCTGGTTTATATTCAGATCCATGTCGCAAAACCCCAAACAATCGTAAAACGAGCACAGTTAATAACACTACAGCACTCCCCACAACACACAGCCATGCCATCAGTTCCCAAACTAAACTCTAGCAGTCACTTTAACAACCGAGGCTCAAAATCTCAGTAGCCTCATGTTCGTCAAAAGCGAACGCACTTTTATCATTTCAACTACTGTATAAACTAAACCTGGAAGAAGTGCTGTATTTGTGATGCCAAATGATCATTACAAGTACAGCTGCTACGGAAAGACATAAAGGACAAACTTTATAGCACACTTTTACTCAGGCGTTTAGAAACAGCGACATCTACCGTCATCTTTTAAAAGGGAAGGAAACTAATCAGGACGTTTTTTTTTTTTTTAGATTATTATTTAGATGATCACTTATGTATAATTTTTATTAATCATTTCAATGTTACTGCCTTATAAAAAATACAGTTAATTTTCAGCACACTCCAGTAGTGGGGCATGTTGTCACACAATATGGGGTAAGTTGTCAAGTCACCTTTATTTATATAGCGCTTTTAACGATACAGATTGTGTCAAAGCAACTGAACAGCATTAATTAGGAAAATAGTGTGTCAATAATGCAAAATGATAATAGTAAACACTAATTTTTCAGTTAAAGACAGTTCATCATTCAATTCAGTGATGTCAACATCCAGCTCAGTTTAAATAGTATCTTTGCAATCAAGTCAACAATATCGCTGGAAATGAAGTGTCCCCAACTAAGCAAGCCAGAGGCGACAGCGGCAAGGAACCAAAACTCCATCGGTGACAGAATGGCTCAGTCGGGGGGCCAGTTCTCCTCTGACCACACAAAACCAGCAGTTCAATTTCAGGCTGCAGCAAAGTCACATTGTGCAGAGGACTCATCTGATTCCTGTGGTCTTGTCCCGGTGTCACAAGTTGTCACAATGGAGCTTTAATCGTTTTTTTCTTAATAGTAAAATTTAAACAGTAAACACTTATGAAACACACAAAAAGTTATCAATCTACATAATAAAATATCAATTCAAAAAAAATAGTATAACTAATAAAATGTTTACATTTAACCCAGTACATAATAACAACTTGCCTCGACCTAAACCCATTTGTGCAATTAGACTTTTCACTCAAAAATGGTTTCCGCTATTCATATCTTTAAGATATAAAATGGTTCCCACCAGTGTTGGGGAAAGTTGCTTTTAAAGGTAATGCATTACAATATTGCGTTACTCCATAAAAAAAGTAACTAATTATGTTACTTAGTTACTTTTTTATGGAAAGTAATGCGTTGCGTTACTTTTGCGCTACTTTTTAAATCTGGACAGGGCTTGCTTGTTTGTTTTTAAAATAAAAAAAGTTATATTTTTGGCAAATATAAAAGCCTTTTCACACCAAAAGTGAAATGAATAAGCCTCAGGCTGAAGGGAAAGTTAATTTACGTTCGTACAGTAGAATGCAGAAGAAGAAATTTCAACACACTTCAGCAATAAAAAAAGACACAAATGTTTGTCTAGAGTCATTTGTGCTTATTAGTACGCTTGAACTGGATCATCGAAGGTCAGAAGCAAAGACATTGTTTAATAGAATGGGATTAAATACATAAAGCATATTTGTGTTATTTAACATTTAATTATTGCAGGTTTGCGTTATATTCTGAGTTGCATTATTTTTATTCATTTTGAGGAATACTGAATCTGTGTGGGGGGTTTTTTTTGTGAGTGAGATGAATTAATGCATATTTATATTTATTTTAATACTACATTAACATCTTCTGATTTCTCTCAACATGGGGACAGGAGAGCTGTCAGTCAATAAATTGAAAAAAATAAGTAACTTGCGTTACTTATTTGAAAAAGTAACTCAGATATTCTCTTGTAAATTAAAAAGTAATGCGTTACTTTACTAGCTACTTGAAAAAAGTAATCTGATTACGTAACTTGCGTTACTTGTAATATATTACCCCCAACACTGGTTCCCACACATTTTAAAAATGTTAAATACCACTTTAAAACCATTTATTCAAGAAGATGACGTCTAGTATAATTATGACGCCTAATTAATGCGACTAAACTTAAACTGATATCCCATTCCCATGATGTGAATTTGAACGGCATTTCCTGAATTCAGAACCAAATATAAACAACATGCTGCTTGGAATCTTTCCGATGAATGTATTCATTTAAAGTTCTCTTACACTCTATGGGAAATTCTCATGTTTGTTGTCTCATGGAAATGGTCCTCAGTTGTTTTGTCTGTGGTGCTCCGGTGGAAGTGCTGCACTTGTACGCTTAACTTGCCCACTTGAGTGTCTTGTAAACTGGCAGACAGACATTAAATATGATTTAGACTCATTTATTATAAATATTTGTCTGAATGCTTCCAGCTGAGTATAGCAGCCTATTCTGCCACCTCTGATTGCAACATTTCTTGATGTGTTTGTGATCATGAGTTTATATTATGTAATAGTAATGGCTCTTTAGGGCTGCATTATTGTAATCAGATGAGACACTAAAATCTTTCACATCAGCTCACAGTCAGACCACCCGCAGCTGTGACTGCCTTTATATAGAGAACACTGTCAGTTAACATCTGACATTGTGTTCAACAACTGCTTTCAAGATGTTAAGATCTCCCATTTTTCAGTTTCTTCAAGTTTACGTGGTTTGTGCTGGTCTGATGGGCTGTGGCTCAGAGGAAGAGGATGGATACTTTCCGGACCAGGGCCAGGAAACATTATATTAGAGTTTCCTGGATATAAATCAGCTCTCACATCTATAATGCATTCATTTAATAAGAGTTAAAAATAAGATAATAATAAGCAAATAACAAACAAATAATAAGTGTTCTTAATCAAAACATAATAATAATAATAATGATAATAATAATTTGCTATTATTATTATTATTATTATTTACCAATAAATAGAATAGAATGGAATAAGATAGAATAATAAATGCACAAATGGATAGATTATTGTGTTCCCTTGTTCACCCAATATATATTATGATATTGGAATTTAAAATTGAAATATTTAGAAAATTGTAATATTATACTAATATTCTAATAGTCATAAATAATAATTAACAATAAATATAATAAAATAAATGAATTCACAAATGGATAGATTACTGTTCTTTTGTTCACTCAAAATATATGATACTATTGGAATTTAAACTCGAGGAATACAAAAAATTTAAAATATTACACTAATATTCTGATAATAATAAAAATAGTAATAATAATAATATAATTTTATTCTAATTATATTATACAAATGGATAATACACTATTATTCTAATAGTAATAGTATAAAATAATAGTAATAGTATAACAATAATAATATAAGTAGTTGTACTTGCTCACCAAGACATAATCATTGGATTATCAAGGATTACACAATCAAGAAGTTGATATCTAAAGTACATCTGGTTATTTTGCAAGATTGTTTTTATAAAATTCAAATCATTTGTTCAGATAGATTTATTTTCTAATTATTTTTATTTTATATTTAATTTAGGATTGTTTAAAATTTCTAGATAAATATTATGCAAATTCATATACATTTAATTGCAGTATGTGTTACCTTAAATTTAATAATGTGATATCATATATATATATATATATATATATATATATATATATATATATATCATGATATTGAAATTTAAGCTTGAAGTAAAACAATTAATAATAATCAGAAGAAGAAGAAAGAACAATACACCCCAATTCCACAAGGTTTTTACATCACAGTGGGTCATAGTTCCTTTCCTCTCACTTGACTGGGCCAGCAGATATTTGGCTCGAAAGGAAAATGTTTGGATTGAACTGCACAGTTTACGGCCTGTTTAGAGACTCAGTAATGCTCTGATTAATAACTCTGTCGTGATGTAGGTTAGAACTTCACTTCAGTCATCAGCTCTCAGTCTTTATTTATCTAATGCCTTATCTGAGTACAGCGAGATTCCCAGCAATGCAGCCAAATAAGCTTTTTAATAATAGTTCATTCACGGGCCATGAGGTATGGCATGTTTGCCTGTAATAATTCTTAAATGTACCACGAGGGGACAGACTGCACAGGGCATTGTGGTTCAAATTCCACAACACAAGCCCTTGGACAAAAATAGAGTCTTATGATAATTAGTGTGAACATGCACTGCTTTGATGTTAAAGATCACATATATAGCTCATATATCTTCCTCTCTTCCACCCACCAGAGAACATCTGTTACAAGATTTCTGTGTCAATGTTTAAAATGTCTCACATCAATAACACAAGAATTTACAAGCTGCTTGTGTACAGAGACGCTGACCTTTGCACCAGATTCCAGACAATTACTTTGGACATCTTACAACTTCCTTCGCATACAACCGGATATGAAGGCTGACCATTTCACACAGACATCATCTTCACTGATTTCAGTCAATCATTTCTCAGTAACAACCTCTTCCTTCTGTCCAGCAGCACAGCAATAGCATGTTTAGCTAGTAAAGGTATAGTTCACCCAAAATGAAAAATCTGTCATTATTTATTATTCCCCAAAGTTGTTCCAAACCTGTATGAATTTCTTTCTTCTGCTGAACACAGAAGAAGATATTTTGAAGAATGTTGGAAACCAAGCAGTTGATGGTTTTCAACTGCTTGGTTTTCAAATGCCCCCCCCCCCCCAGAAGTAATAAGGGCCATCAACTGTTTACTTACCAGCATTCTTAGTTTCAAACATCATTATATGTAAATTAGGACTTATAATGATAATAAAACCATGCTGGAGTGAATTAAGAATCAGCTGTAACAAAAGTAGATTTTACAGTAACATCAAATCTATAGGTGTGTTTTTTGTTATTATAAAAAAACACATTCAGCTGTAGATGCACAAATATGCTAATGAAAATACATGTTTATTGCAATTCTTCAACAGGGAGTTCTGTTTTATATATATTGTGTATATCTAAATGAAATGAAAATTGTTATCCAACACCTGCTCTCACCCATGAGAAAAAACTAATTGGCTCTTTAAACTTAAAATCTGTTTGTGCCACCTTTATCAGCAAGAACTGCAAACAAACTTTTCTGATAACTACAGATCAGTCTTTTACATCACTGCTGTGGATACACACACACACACACACACACACACACACATGTATGCTGTATACATGAATTATCCTGAATTATTGATCTTATTGTGTAAAACCTTTTTTTTCAGATATTTTAAAGGATCGGTTGATTGTGTTACAGTTGTTCTCAATCGATTTGACACATTTCTCCAAACTCACGTCACTGTTCTCAAAACAGTTAACACAGTGATCTGAACACGTTGTAATGTTCCTAAACAGATTGAACGTTTTCATTCATTTCATACAAATTACAAACCATGCAAATAATTTTCTCAAAACAATGTGCACAAAACTCTCTAATGTTTTCACAATAGTTAATACAACCAACCAATACTTTAAAATAGCTGAAAAAAAGGTTTTACACAAATCACAAACATTTATGTACCATTTGTGCAAACACAACAACCAAAACTCTGTAATTTGTCATTCCATCAAATGAACATGGTATATTTTCGATTGGCCCTAAACTGATAACTATTCGGTTAATCATACACTCAACACAGGAAATGCAGTTTTCTCTAATCATTTACACATTTATCACAATTGCTTTAGAGTAATAATAAAAGGGAAAGTATACAAAGAGCAAGAACAAATATGCAATATACTGTATATATATTTATGGGGGGGGGACTGTGATTGTTGTTAGTACAGATTCTTAGTCCTCCTGGGACAAATTCTGTTACTTACTGTAAATGTCCAAACATTTTTCAGAATTTAATTTTGAGATCATTCAGGTGGACGATCAAGATTATTTTGAATGGAACAGGAGCATTGCCGACATGGTGATCCTTTGGAGATGTTGAGACAGGAGCTTGTCAAGCATGGATTCAACCTTCTTACATTTTTCCCCCATATGATGCAAGCGCAGCAAATATGTAGTCTAGATAAAATGCAATGATCAATAATTCAGGCTAACTCATGTATACAGCAAACACACAACGACGACGAGAATCGAGAATCGAACAAACGACTCTTATGAAGCGGTTCTGTTTTTTGAAGTGGTCGCTCTGCATGTTTTTAAGAGTCGATACATGAATAACTAAAGCCTGCTAGGATGACTCATTGGAAAGACGTTTTGCTATTATTTCACGGCACATGATATACAAAATAGTGCTGCAGTGAGCAGAACGGTGATGTCATGCCCTGTCAGCAGCTCTGAGTGGACGGCTGAAGACATGAATCATGATGAAGAAGCCTCTGGAATGCAGTGACCCTGTCAGGCCTCCATCTATGTCCACGCCTGATAAAGATGTCACTCCTCAAATCCATTCAGGGTTTGTGATGTCAGCTTTGGCTCTTACCTGCCATTCAAGGATGTTGTTTGAGCGATTCTTGCTTATCTAATCCATTGTGAAACTAAACAAGGCCAGTTCATTTCCCTGAAGACGTTTCCCTTGAGGCCCCAGACAGAATTTGGCTGAAATGAGGGACTCAGATCCTCCTTCACAGGAAGCTGGACATATTTTGAAGACCAGTGTCTGAAGTACTGTGAGAAAAAGCTGAACGCCGGACAGAAGTGATGTAGACATGAGCTCTAGAGACTGAGGGACCGCAGAAATTATGTGAACTTCTGATGCGTGGTTAGCTGGTTTACCGCTGCACACTGTTTTCAGTGATTTCCCAGATGTGAAGGGATTTATCAATGCTGGCCACCCAGAATATTCACACCAATTTCATATTTTTATTTCCAATGGAGTTCCATTACTATTTTTAGCCTTTAACTGTAAACAAATAGTATCAAGCAATGTATACTGGGGTAACACTTTACAATACTGTTCCATATGTAAAGAATGACATATGAAATATTATTCCGTTTTTCAGAAATGTAACATTTACGGAACCTTATATAAAAGAAAATCTAAAAACATATGTTTTATGATTTGTATCATAATTAATACAGGCTTTGCTAGTTGATGGCACAGTGTGATATAGTGAGAATATGACTTGAGGAGTCAAATACATATCAGTTTTATTCAGAGGCCCAAACTGATTAAAATACGCAATTTTGTGCAGATGCTTTTTAAAGATGAAATTCTTAGCTAGTACCTTGTAATGTAAATCAATGAGATTTTTTATAACAATACAGCAGAGTAGACTACTCACATAAAATGCATAAAAATATCCCACAATAATATCTTAAGGCATTTAAATGTTTAGTTTTATGACCAAAGCTCTGTCGTGAGGGGAAAATATACTATGCAATGATGACTGACAGATGTACTTAAATAAACATTCCTCAAAAACCTGTTGTAGATACTATTTAGATACTAATAGTTTAGCAATTTTTAAAAGTCATGTACACTGAAAAAATGGCAGTGGGGGGATTGTTGAATTTGCAAAAATGCCTTTCGTATTTCCTACATGATTCATTTATGTTTCTCATTTAAACATATTTTAGTCTTGTGCCAATCATTTAGTGTTAAAAGATGTTCAATCTTTTAGAATTAATCATGTTGAAATGTTAGAAATTAGTCATGTTTTCTCTGGAAACTCCGCCCCCTGCGAACACGGCGCGAAGGAAAACCAATTAACTGCTGGACAGTCCGCCATTTTCACTCTAGCTCTGGATGTTGGAAGCTGGACCTTTTCGCAGTGGATGTTACAGTGTAAAGGTAATTAAATCTTTGAACTGAAATGCCATTGAGAAACAGTTAGTAATCCATTTGAACGTATTTTCCCGGCGGTAACGTTTTTCTGTGCTTATTTTATCGAGCAACCCGACGGAAATGCAAAGTTAGTGCTAATGTTTAATGTGGTTAGCCATAACAGAACCCCTGTTTAATACCATGACGTTCATTAATATTTTACAAATTGTGTACAATCCGTCAGGCATATTTTTCCCGTGTATTACGACTAATTCGTGTCAGGGAGTGACTGGTGGCACCAACTAATGTGGGGAGGGGGAGGGGATATGTTAACGTTACCTTACAAAACGTTAAAATGCCTTCTGGCTGAGCTGTAAGTTATATGAGATTTTAATGTTCTGTAACATACCCTCCCCCACCCCAAATAAATCGGGCGCCAATCACTCCCTGACAGGATTTTTTCTCGTGTATTACGACTAATTTGTGTCAGGGAGTGACTGGTGACGCCAACTAATGTGGGGAGGGTATATGTTAAAATGCCTTCTGGCTGAGCTGTAAGTTATACCTTTTAAATTTGATGACAAAAAAAATACTCGTTATTTTGTAGACTTTCCCTTTCAAGACAAGGTCATTCACTCGGTGGTCTTAATTGCAGCAAATCCTGTCAGGGAGTGATTGGCGCCTGATTTATTTGGGGTGGGGGAGGGTATGTTACAGAACGTTAAAATCTCTTAAAATGCTTGCCACACTCACATTTAAATAACAGATTTCAAATCCGCAACAAAATCTTACATTAATTATCTTAGCCAATACGAAAAAAGCACGAGACTCAGGACACCGTTTCTATGGCAACCAGATTATTGATCAGTCCCTCCAGGATTTTGCGGGACCTTTTTTTTCCTTATTTCTGGCCTAAAATGACTGAAATTGCAGCATATTTTCTTAAAATTTGCGGTGATATTTGTGGCATTTCTTGTTTTGCAGTGTAAAAAAACCCCACTTGAAATGGTTCTAAACAGTACCAAATTAGGGTTCTTCGGAACACTTTTTGGTGCTAAATAGAACCCTTTTTATAAGGTTCCATAAAGAACCATGCTTTGAAAGTGCTATATAGGACCTCAATAGTGTGATAAATAACCTTTTTAAGAAGTGTATTTTCATTAATAGTATATTTGTATCTTTTATATTATTAATATAATTTTTTTTTGGCCTAGTCTTATGTCTTCTACCTCTAATATCCTCTAATATGGTTTTGCATTAAAAAAAAAAAGCGAGCAGGGCCTTTTCCACTACACGTTTGATGGTGTCTTGTCTTTTACTTAATGTTTGTTTTGTTGAATTTTACTCTCTGAATTGTCTAATGACAGGATATGCTGTCATTGTTCGTAGTCATTCATTCATGGAATTTAAGCAATTTTTTATCTTAACAGAAAGTTTCTGTAGCACATACTGTGTGAAAATGTATTGTACTGTTAAAAATACAGTGAATTGATTCAAGAAATGTTTTTGCTTGTCTTGCTACTTTTTTAAAACTGTATTGTATTAATGTTGTAGCTAAGACTAGATGTACAAAATACATGTATTTATGAAAGCCAGCTTACAGTATTCTAAAACTAGAACTAACCAGGATAGTTTTTTGTAACGTTAACATATAAAAATCATGTTCATTTAACAAACATAAATTATGTAGCTTTAACATGTATAAATCATGTTGAGTAAATCTAACTTTAATATGTGCAACCGATGTACATATTTTTAATCCAACAGGTTTTTTTTTTTTTCAGTGTATGGATAATCAAGTAAAAAATCCGTAGGATGATTCTGTCCATAAATGTTCATGGTGAAATATTATTAATAAAATAAAAGTTAATTTTACATTTCATAAAAATCATAAAATATTTTATTTCCAAAAACATATGTACTGTGACATGATGTGGACATTTTTTTTGAATTTGACTAAAAGGCCTGACCTATCGATCAGATGACAGAAGGCATAGAACGTTTAGCATACCAGGTTTTTCATCAAGTTTTTCAAATCTAGTCAGATCTAGAGATTAGAACATCATTTGCAACCACCTATCAATCATTCAGAGCATCCCAAAGTAACAAGTTAGCAGAATATGGTTGGAAAATTAAAAAATGTATCTTCATCATATCATATCTGATCTTTAAGTCTGAGAGTTTATTTGAGTCAGGAACCTGAAACACTGTCTGAAAAGCAGATGACAACTCAAGTTCCATGAGGAATTCACTACTGAAGTGGAGGGATTTGGCCCCTTTGAGGCCCCAGTGAGCCCCAACATTGCTCACTCACTCAGAGGATTTTCCACTAGAGCTAGTCTCGTCATTTAATAAGCAAACCAGACACATACTGCTCTGATGACAAAGACTATTCAAATGTTGGTTTAATGATTTCAGAGTGACGTGTTGTGTGTTTGCTTACAATGGCACCGAGAGCTTTCTGTGCTCTGCATTTTGATGTCCTCAAATACAAAATGTCTAAGATCTGTAATTAACCGGTCCCACTCATTTTAAAGACTTGCGAGAGGAACCACCACAGCTGTTCATTACTCATGGAACGCCATTCACCCCAGGAGAGGGCTGAACCTGATCTGAAGGTCACTGTCAAAGATTTTTTTGTTTTCCCAGATTAGATGAATATGATCATCTGAAAAGGCTTTTGTAAACTATAAACTTATGCAAAGCTTAGACTGATTTATTGCCAATTTTGTAATATGTAAAACTGATGATTAAATACTTGTGATAATCTCTTTTAACTCTATTATTGAACTTATCAAAAATAAACGTTCATATTTAAGCCAAAAATAATAAAGCGAAAAGTGTTCTCAGATTTCACAAACAGTCCAACATGCATTGTCTAAAACAGGCCAAAATACATCATAGCTGTCAAAATTAGTCTAGATTTATTTTAATGTGCACAGTTCGCTGTGGGCATAAATAATATTAAATTTTGTTTAAATGAGGTAACGCCAGTTTGGGTTCCTGTAATTAGCTGGTGAAACATGCTCCTTTTTGCATGTTCAAACACTTTTTCTTTTTGAATTAGTCAATTGCATATAGCTCAACTTTGGTGAAATTTCGAAGGAATGCTGTAAATAATGATATGATCAGTTCATAGCAATTTATGTTTTTTACATTCATTCATCAAAATAAGTTGAGCAATTTCAACATTTTTATAAGTTATATGGAAGTCGATGTTTTTAAGTTGGTTAAATGTAATTTAAGTTGAAATGACTTGTACAACCAAGCTGATTATAATTGAGTTGAAATAGTTGAAAATTGGTGAAACAGTGAAAAAAAAATAATTACACCGCTCACGCAAAAATTACTTTCAAACCATACAGCTTTCTGTTGGCCAATACGACAAATCTGCATTGAAACTGTTGAGAATTCTGCATTGGAAAAGCTGCCACCCTGACGGGAAATTCCAGATCGCGTGAATTCCATAATAATGAAAGCAGTTCAATTCACTGCAATAAACAGAGCTGGGTAGTAACTGATTACTTGTAATTAGAATAAATTACATTTTAAAATACTCGTAATCAGAATACAGTTACTTTTTTATGGGTTACATAATTACATATATTATTACATAATAGCAATAAATCATTCATAATTTCTCCCTAATTCCTCTTTTAAATGTTGCTTATATACAGTACACTCAAAAAGTCTTCCAGTTTTGGGGACATCCACCCAGACACCAGTCAGGTGGCCACACAGCATTTGACCACTGTGATTTCTGAAAATCATTTCAGGTTTAAGAAGTGTTTCAACATTGCATCAACTAATGATCAACGCATTCATTTGTATTTGAATTATCACTGTTAGCATGTATTTCTATGTCATACATTTCTAATGCTTTTGTCTTTCAAACACATTAAAATGCACAAATTCAAGAATCCACAAACTTTTTTGTCATCTGATCTTCTTTCACCAAATATATATACTTGAAGTACCCCTGAGATTTTAAAATAAATATTTTATAAAAAATGATCACATTTGCACATTCACGGTTCAAAAATATTTCAATATTTTTAGTGTTTTATTTTGATTGATTTTAAAATAATTTATTAACATTTTTATGATTTTATTAACTCATAGCTCATTTATTAACTATTAGCTTTTCATTAAACTTATAATGCAGTTTTATCATTGACGTAATATAATGTTTAATCCACTTCATGTTGTTATTACAACAAATGAAAAATGTATTTTTATATCAATATGGTACAAGATTAAAGGGGTCATACGATGCAATTTAAATTTTTCCTTTCTCTTTGAAGTGTTACAAGCTCTTGGTGCATAAACAAGATCTGTAAAGTTAAAAAAATCTTCTGTGTGGGAAGATTTGCATAACGCCGCCCAAATGTTCACGCTAAGAAAGAAGGTGTAACTTTTATTCTCGCTGTAGTATTGTTGCTGCCGGCATGTCATGAAGACGCGTGTGTGTTTGTGTTCTGTGTGTTTCGTTGTGAAAGCGAAACTACTTTGTTTGGCCTTCCAAAAGAGGACGATATCGCTTCGTCATGCCTGGAGCTGATCCGTGCTGGTCGCTGAGGAAATACATCACCTAGGTGCTGTGGATCGCCGAATCGGCTTTCACCGTGGACGAAGCGGAGTCCAGCCCGGGGTCGTTACATGTGGTTGCCGCAAGCCCGCCGGACGCTCCTTTGTCGAATCTGCCGGCTGCGCCATTCTCAGGCCCGCCGGCCTCCGCTCACTCTAGCCCGCCGCCGCTTACTCTAGTCCGCCGTGTGAAACTACTTTGTTTGGCCTTCCAAAAGAGGACGATATTGTTTCGTCATGCCTGGAGCTGATCCGTGCTGGTCGCTGAGGAAATAATCAACTATGTGCTGTCAATCGCCGAATCGGCTTTCACCGTGGACGAAGCGGAGTCCAGCCTGGGGTCGTCTCATGTGGTTGCGGCAAGCCCGCCGGACGCTCCTTCGTCGAATCTGCTGGCTGCGCCATTCTCAGGCCCGCCGGCCTCCGCTCACTCTAGCCCGCCGCCGCTTATTCTAGTCCGCCATGTGAAACTACTTTGTTTGGCCTTTCTAAAAGAGGATGATATCGCTTCGTCATGCCTAGAGCTGATCCGTGCTGGTCGCTGAGGAAATACATCAACTACGTGCTGTCGATCGCCGAATCGGCTTTCACCGTGGACGAAGCGGAGTCCAGCCCGGGGTCGTCACATGTGGTTGCCGCAAGCCCGCCGGCTGCTCCTTCGTCGAATCTGCCGGCTGCGCCTATCTCAGGCCCGCCCGCCTCTGCTCACTCTAGCCCACCGCCGCTTACTCTAGTCAAAGACAGTATAAGTCATTATAATCAGTAATTATGTCACCACTGGATGCAACACTAACGCACTGCACTAGATAGCTGGCCAATCAGAGCACACCTCGCTTTTCAGACCGATGAGCTTTGTAAAAATCGACACGTTTCAGAAAGGTGGGGCATAGAGGAGAAACAATAATGTACATTATGTGGAAAATAATGTGTTTTTTGAAACTTAAACCGCATAAACACATTTCATTACACCAAATACACAAAATAATGTTCTTTTTAGCAACATCATATGACCCCTTTAACATATTTATATCACTGTGATAAACAAGGTATAGGTCAAAAGTAATCTAAAAATAATCTGATTAGATTACCTTAAATGTGTAATGTAATGGATTACGTTACTAACTACAATTTTTGTCATTTAGTTTGGAATCAGTAAGGGATTACAATTTATAAGTAACCTACCCAGCTCTGGCAATAAACATGACTGCAAATTTAACCGGCACTAGACTTTCACGTCTCTCGAATAACACCGTGGACTTAACAAACGCAAATGGCACTTGACAGTAGTGGAAATTACCTCAAGATTTAATTCATTAATATTACTGTATTATTGTTGCACTGCTCATCTTCTTTTATGCATGTTATTGTAAGACTATTTTAAACACAAATAATTCACAAATTATTTATGACTAGCAACATGGGCACTATCTTCTCTAATACATTAGAAGCTGTTGCCCCCATCAAATTGAAAAAGGTTAGAGAAAAACGTACTGCGCCATGGTACAACAGTTGACATCCCGTGGTAACTAGGATTTACACAAGCTTCAGTCTGGATCCAGAACACCTGAGAAGAGATGATGCAACTCCTCAGAGGACCTCAGATGATGCCAACCATGAAACAACATACAGAACTACCACATTTTGCTAAAAGTTTGATTGCATCATATAATAATTGCTGTTAATATTGTTCATCGTCTGTTTTATTACGTCTTTAATTGATTTTTTCAGTACATTTCTGCCATATGTACATTAACTGACAGTCACCACTAAAAAGCTATATATATATATATATATATATACACAGTATATAATCTAAATATTGTAGAAACTTAATTTGCTGTAAAGTTGCTTTGCAATGATTTGTATCGTGAAAAGCGCTATACAAATAAACTTGAATTGAATTGAACTGAATAAACATAATGTTCAGGTAAAGTTATGATTCCAACTCAAAACATTATTTCATGTCCATATGCTACTTGTTTTTAAGCCGAGTCCTGTTAATTTTTTATAGTTGAATATAAAAGGTTATTTAAGAACAGATACCGTATAACCATTGCAGTCTAAGTGGCATGATGCCAAATTATTAGGCCTATCAAAATCACAATTTCCCAAAAGTCATGAGAAGATAAGAAAAGGAGTTTCAGACTCAGACAACAGCAAATGTCATTTCCACAATAACAATAAGAGGAAGTCAGACGCTTAATGGGACAACAATAACTACGTAATCCATGAACTACATCCACAACAACTTCAAGAGCTATTGTTTTAGAAAGAGCCATCACTTTCTCCATCGTATACACGTTCAGTAAAAAAGTGTTTTATTCTGTATTGGGTTTCATATGTGAATCAATTTCCCATAACAGCAAGGTCTGTGTTTTTACAAATGGTCAGACAAACTAAATAACAAGCCCATGTAAGGGCAATGGGAATTTATTGCACAGTATGTTATATTATTAGATATGTGCTTGTGAGATTGAAGCTCAGTGAACCACTTATTTTATTTAATCTGAAACCAAGTACTGTTAATACACTTATATCAATACCAATACTGATACCTCTATTTCAATATCTATATTTTTTTTTATTTATGGGTATAGATCAATATAAATGTATTAATAAAAAGTCATTATTAAATTATAAACTGCAAAATTTTTTTTGTTTTCCATTTATTAATGTATGTTAACATTTCTGTATTTCTACGGTTTACAATATATAATTTCTATATAAAGTTACATCAAACTGCAAAAAATAAATAAATAAATGTCAGATATTGCTTTGCCATTATTTGATAAATTAAATGACTCGTGCACATGCAGAGCCCCTTAAGTGACATTCGCAACAGAAAAAAATCCTGAGATTTTCCCATGTTTGTGAAAAACTTGTGCAAATACACTCTTAAAAACAAAAGGTGCTTCAAAGGGTTCTTCAAGCGATGCCATAGAAGAACCATTTTTGGTTCCACAAAGAACCATTCAGTCAAAGGTTCTTTAAAGAACCATCTCTTTCTTACCTTTTTATAATCTGAAGAACCTTCTTTCGCCTTTTGTGAAACAGAAAGGTTCTTCAGATGTTAAAGGTTCTTTATGGAACCATTTAGACAAAAAGGTTCTTCTATGGCATCGTGAAGCACCTTTACATTAGTGTACATTACCTTTTATGGCTGTCTAGTTTGGGAAAAGTTGCAAAGTTTCTTATGCTCAGGTTTTTTCTGCAAATGTAAACATCTCTCTTTGTTTGAATGAACACTATTTACTTACAACTACTTACTAACAAATAATTTTTTCTTATTTTGAAGGTTAGGATATACAATGATTCTCATGTAAATAAATAATTTTAAAATATTGACATTTCCAGATCGACCTGCCCATTCCTATCATTAAGATCCCACAAAGATAGCAAGATCTTCTCAGTAGTTGTATAACATCCTGGCAGCAAGCCATGCATGTTGGAAGGTAGTCTGCTTCCACTTAGAAAATAAGAGACTCAGAGTGAGTCGTTTGTATCCCAGACCTGCTTACTCTGCATGCCTGGAGTTTCAGGAGTTACTCCATGTTTATTCATCTCTAGGAAGTGAATATGATACATCCTGAAACCTTCTAGAGATCAGCGTGTTATGAGTCAGAGAATTGACTTTGTCACCTTGTAAATTCTTACAAAGTATTTGGGTCACAAACGAGGGTGGTAAATCAAGGTAGCAACTTTGAACCCTACAAAAGCTTTGATCTATCGCCATTCTAGCCTTCAGTTATGATGCCCATACACTACACAATCTTCAAAGTCATTAGATCTCTGTTCTTTTAATGACTGTTTGAAGTAACAGATGGTTAAAGGAATAGTTCACCCAAACTAAAACTTTTCTGAAAATTTACTTGCCCTCATAACATCCAAGGTGTAGATGATTTGGAGAAATTTAGCGTTGCATCACTTGCTCACCAATGGATCCTCTGCAGTGAATGGGTGCCGTCAGAATGAGAGTCCAAACAGCTGATAAAAACATCACAATAATCCACAAGTAATCCACACAACTCCAATCCATCAATTAACATCTTGTGAAGCGAAAAGTTGCATGTTTGTATTTAAGAAATTCATCATTAAGATGTTTTTAACTTCAAACCGTTGTTTCCAACTAAAATATGAGTCCTCTATCCATAATATTGCTTTCTCCAGTGAAAGTCATTTTGTCTGAATCAGGAGAAAAATATGCACAGATCATGCAAAAAGTCAAAACACTTCTAAACAAACATGTTGGTGGATTTTGATGTGTGAGGACAACAGAGGATGGACTTTTTCACTGGAGGAAACATTATGGATTATGGACTCGTATTTTGGCCGGAAGGAAAGGTTTGAAATTAAAAATGTCTTCTGTTTCTGACAAACACACAGCTTTTCACGTCACAAGACATTAATTGACGGAGTCATGTGGATTATTTCGATTGTGGATTATTGTGATGTTTTTATCAACTGTTTGAACTCTCATTCTGGCGGCACCCATTCACTGCAGACGATCTATCGGTGAGCAAGTGATGTAATGCAAAATTTAATAAATAAAAATCCAAATCTGTTCCGATGAAGATACAAACTCATCTGCATCTTGGATGGCCTGAGGGTGAGTAAACCTTTAATTTATGAAAACATTAATTTAATAAGTGCTGCTGAAGCTCAAGGCTGGTAACCAGAAGGCTGCTGGTTTTACCCCCACAGAGCAAGTTATGAACTTCCACCACTGTGCCTTTAACCAAAGCTCAGAAAGATCAGACATGGAGATTATTATCTCTGTAACTAGGCCTTCTGTTCCCACACACTTAATTGCATGCACATTAGATTTCAATCTAGCTTGTGGGTTACTGTACAGCAGAAATGCATTTATCATTCAGGGAGAAAAGTGAAGAGGAAGCCCCAAAATATTTCAGATCTGACAAGCTGTATGTTTGGTCTGGTCTCTTTTTGCATAGCGGTCTGAATCAGATTATCCTGCTAAACACCTCCACAAGCCACAATCATACCTGAATGTTTTCTGACATCTACAATAAGTAAATAAGAACTGTGCTTTCCCGGACAAGCATGTCCAGCAAGCTACAACGTGTACTGAGAGAACCGATTGTGACATTAGAGCCGCTCTGGTCTACTGTATCATGCAGAGTCATCGTAAAAGAATTTATTTTGTATTTGCTTTGGACACAATGTTCACTGTTTGATACGTTTAAGGAACAACCCGCCCAAAAATGAAATAAAAAAAATCTCTCATCCTCATATCGTGACCTCTGTTTTAGCTCTCAGGCCGAGGGAGTATTTTGTAAATTATTAATTCCCTAAAGTCAAATCTTGTCAGTGAAGCAGTTGAGCCAGTTCAGAGAACTGAATAATTGATTCATGAATTGAACCAATCAATCTGTTTCTTGCCCAAAGCTACAGTATTTTTTGGACGTATGGTTTGGATACTTTTTGCATAGGTTTACAAAATTTGTATTTCAATATTAATACTAATATTCTGGAATATTCTGGAAGGATAAAAGTAATACAGGTTTAAAATAACATGAGGATAAATTCATTTTAGGCAAACTTCTCCTTTAATGGTAATAGCGCATGGAAACAAACAAGTCATCAGATGATTAAAAAAAAAAATTGAGTCAAAGATTAAGGGTGTGAATTTGTTTGCCAAGTAAATATTCTTGTGATTCTTGTGAAATATAAATTTGTTCATGATAATGACTTTGCATCTTCTATTCAGTGTTATGTTAGTATCATTTAGATACTTTTATAGTTTTATTAATATTTTGAATCAGTATATTTTCCATTTTCATTTCAAATTTAGTTAAAGTTTCAGTCATTTTGTTGCATGTTTTTGCCATGTCTATAAGTTTTTGTATATATTTTTATGTATGTCTATTTTCTCTTTTATACTGTATATGTTTCTTTTCTATGTAGTTTTTAATATTTAAAAAATGATTTGCAATTAATATTTTTATTAGTTATTTTAGTACATCAAGTTAAACTAAATTAAAATGAGAAATGTTATTTTGGCAACTAGCTGAAATCTATATATATATATATATATATATATAATTTTATTTCAGTTAACGTTTCTTTTATTTCAAGTAATGGAAATGTTTTATTTTATGGTGTTAATTTTAGTTAACTATAACCCATGCTTCTATTTTGTTTCATTATTTTTTTATTTCTTCAAGCAGATGTGCTGTGTTCCTTTTTGTATTTTTGTATAGTTTGAGTGACTATAAATATATTATATTTAGAGGAGTGATTTGTCATTTCCACTTTTAGGCATTTCGTTTGTTTTGAGTGTCTGTCTCTGACTCATGGCACTGCTGGAAAGCTTTGTCATTACAGTCTTGCATAGTCAGTCTTTTTGACTAGCTTCAGCTTATCTAAAGGAAAATATGGAAAATCTGCAAACAATTGCACAGCAGTGTTGATCACTAGGCAGATGTAAGGAAAATGTAGTGTGAACACACAACATGTATATGCACATGTTCACCGAACTGTGTTTTTTTCTTCTTCTTTCACTCTCTATAAAGCTTTCTTTGTAATTGGCATCCTAGAGGGAGCAGGCTGAGGTCTGAAATCTGAAATCTGGAGTTTTAACATCTCTCCAGGATGCCTGTTTGATGAGGGAAGGAAGGTAAACAAGTAACAATGAATTTTTGTTGCTCATTGGCTCAAGTACAGTCACGTGATTGAGGAGAGGTGGACGTACCAGTAACTCAGAGCCAAAGAAGCAGTTTTGCATTCTGCTCAGCTAGCAGATGTTCATCATGTTGTTTTCTACTTTTTGGTGTTTTGTGGCCTTTCTGTCCAAGGATCTTCACTACACTGAAAAAAAAATGGTGCGGGATTTACTTAGAAACAATCTTCACTCAGAAATGGATAAATTTCACAAATAATTAAAGTAATGAGTTACACATTAAATGTAAACATGACATTTTGCAGTATTTTCTTGTAAAACACTCCAATCTTTGTTTTATGTACAACTTTGAAAATACATTTTTGCATAACAAATATATATTTTTAATAATATTATTTTAAATAAATATGTAGATGATTTCAACTAAAAAAAAGCAATGCAAACTTTAAATTTTAAGTTCTAAACTTTTTTTTACAGTGTTTACCACCATCTTTAATGGCAGTTAATGCCCTTGCTCATAAACCAAAGTCCTCTGAGTGTACAAATTCATTCTGCCACATGTAAGAGAATGTGGTTGATCCAGATGTTATTTTTCTGAAGGGACTCTCAAAGGGGTGCCTGTTTTGTTACAGAGTTCACTTGAAGAATGGAGTACAGAATAATAACCTAAAAACTTTCTACCAACAAACAAAAGAGTTAATGTAGTGTGGGAAAAATGCAGTGCATCTGGACCTTCTGATAATAACAGAAGCAGATTTTGATGTTGATGGTTCAGACAAGCGAAACTGGTTATCAAGGTGTTGCTATGCAGTTGCTGTGGTTGTTATTGCTTTGCTATGCTACACATCTTTTGGCCATTGTATGTTTCATTCTTAAGTATTTTGAATGGCATGTCAGCTGCTAATAAGTACTTTGTTTAACACATTTGACCATGTTTTGTAGATTTTCCCCAAGGATAGTCCACAGATTCCACCTGGGCCTTTGCAATAACCATGTAATGCAATGAATAGACAAATAAATCAACAAATACCATTACATTACTCATCAGCTACAGTGAGAACAGGGCACAGACTCAAATGAAACTAAATATCTCTCCTGCGAATGTTGGTTTTGTTCTGATTTCAAGAACATGCCAGTAAGATCATGCCAGCCTGCCAAGAATGATAATCGAGGGACCACATTCTTGCTTTTGTGAGATATTATGTTTAGTTCCCTTGCACGCCTTTTCACCCGGGAATGTAAGTTTGATAAGTTTCGTCCATTATCTTGAAAGAGCTAATATGCTGTTTAAAATGCGTGCAAGCTTGTGTGTATTCATAATGAACCAAGCTATTGTTAGTAAATAATGATATATTTTTGTCTTACTTTGTTTCCTGAAGTCTTTCCTACTGTGCCATTTGAACTTGCAAAAACAGTCGAACATTGTTTTTCTGTTTCAGGACCATAAGGCTGCTGTGTAATCTTATTCACTGCACCCTACAAGAATATCAAAAAAAGGATAACACTTTATTTTAAGGACTCACTATTAACTAGCTGCTTGTTAGCATGCATATTACCAGCATATTGGCTGTTTATTAGTACTTATAAAGCAGATATTAATGCCTTATTCTGCAAGACCATTTTAGATCCCTTAATCATATGCCCTACCTAAACTTAATAATTACCTTACTAACTATTAATAAGCAGCAAACTAGGAGTTTATTGAGGGAAAACCCCTAATTTATAGTGAACATGTTATCCAAAAAATATGATAACACTTTATAATACTGTAATACTGAATACTGAAAACCGCTAGCAATTTTGGGCACTATGAAAGAATATGAGGTTGGGCCCCCTACCGCACCAAACACACACTATATTGCCCAAAGTATTGGGAAAACTCATCGCCAAACACCAATGACTTGTACATATGTGTACAATCATTTTAGACACTTCA
>NW_015505916.1:58080-69611 GCF_001515645.1 Sinocyclocheilus grahami | reverse complement strand
CATATTACCAGCATATTGGCTGTTTATTAGTACTTATAAAGCAGATATTAATGCCTTATTCTGCAAGACCATTTTAGATCCCTTAATCATATGCCCTACCTAAACTTAATAATTACCTTACTAACTATTAATAAGCAGCAAACTAGGAGTTTATTGAGGGAAAACCCCTAATTTATAGTGAACATGTTATCCAAAAAATATGATAACACTTTATAATACTGTAATACTGAATACTGAAAACCGCTAGCAATTTTGGGCACTATGAAAGAATATGAGGTTGGGCCCCCTACCGCACCAAACACACACTATATTGCCCAAAGTATTGGGAAAACTCATCGCCAAACACCAATGACTTGTACATATGTGTACAATCATTTTAGACACTTCAAAATCTGTGGCAACAAAGATGGAAATACAATTTTTAAATACATGAATTATGTTTCCATCTTTGATGCCACAGTTTTGGAAGTGCCTTTTTCTGTTTTAAAGAAGGGGGTGTCCCAATACATTTGGCAATATAGTGTACAAGCCAGCCTAGCTATTCAAAATCTTTGTCTGCAATTTAATAATATTGACCTATTACTTTTGCTATTGCCTTTGACCGTTAGGTATCAGTAACATAATTAATTCAGAACCTGTTTTATGGACATAGACTTTCTGTACCACACTATTCTGCTGATATGGAATGAGTTTGACTACTTAATCAGTTATATTAATAGAAATGCTTCACTGGGGCAAACAAAAAAATCCTAAAATAATAAATAGGATACCCCATAGCAGCATTTCCAGCAGTACCCAACATTTCTCAATCATGACCATACTTGGCTAAATGCAGAGGCGGACAAAGTACACAACTCCATTACTTAAGTAAAAGTACAGAAGTACTTGCTTTTAAAAATACTTAAGTACCAAAAGTAAATTTCCTTTTTTATGTCAATGCACTGTTTTATTATTGTTGTATGTAATACTTGGAATCCCTCTGAAGCAACTTACTATACATTACACCTACTGAATACACTGACTAGCTTGTAGTATCTTTGGAATAAAGAGCTTTTAGAATGATAAAAACCTATGGGGAAAAAAATATATAAATAATTATTATTTATCACCCCTACCCACCCCCACAAAAGCAGGATGGTAGTGATCTCACACAGCTCTGGACACATCTATGTGTAACCATTCATCCACATTTGAACAGAGTGGACAGTGAAATTGCTGTAAATACAGACTGATAAGGAAGAAAATCAAAAAATCAAACCTGCTTTAAAACCCAGCAACACAACTGTAGCTGTATAACTTTACAACAGCAACACTGCTTTAACAAAAAAGCAAAACAGCAAGACTTATTTGACATCAAAACTAACATTTTAAAAATGCTGTCTAATCGCTCTCGCTGTACTTTGATGGCACACACAGAACAGTCTGTACAGTGCTGCTTCAGTCAAACACCTTTTGTATTTTATTAGGAGATGCACAACAGTTCTTCTGTGGCTTTATAGGATAAGCCGTAATTTTGTTTTATTTGTAACTCTTTGGTAGATACATTTATGATTTCAATTACATTACTACTACTACTACTACTGTTACTACTAATAAAACAGATCTCTGGAGCCTGGAGGCCCCAAAAGTGCCCCTTAGAATCGTCCTAACTTCCCCCCCTTAGCGGCGCCCCTGTTAACTGCACGCACAAAAAAAGAATAAATTGTATGTACAGGTGTGCTATAGATGGAATAGGAATAGAATAAAATGACCCGATTTCCTTTTATCGTGACTTTTGTAAAAGGAATAATTTAGTCAAAAAATTAAAATGTAAAGTCATAATTTACTCACGTGGTACTTCATATCATCACCACACGTTGTTACAAACCTGTATGCTGTAATTTTCCATGGAGATTTTTTAAAAGATTGTTCACACTGTTCTTTCATACTATGATGACGGTACATTGTGAGCAAATCCTTTCACACAAAAACATCATAAATGTATGATATATTGGTATCATAACTATCAACCAATATTAAAAACATTTTAATTTATTGATATCAAACGATATTGAATATTTAATTACAGTCGTGGCCAGAATTATTGTCACCCTTGGTAAATATGAACAAAGAAAATCAGCATTGTTAATCCTTTTGATCTTTCACAAAAGCCTAATCTTTCATTAAAGTAAAACAATAGAAAATGGGTGGAAAGTCTCATGATGAAATAAATGTTTTTCTCAAATACATGTTGGTCACGATTATTGACACTCCTAGAAATTATTATGAGTAAAATGGCTTCCTGTTCCACAGGAATATTAATGTGAGGAATATTTCATGAGATTTCCCCCCTATTTTCAATTGTTTTATATCAAGGAAAGATTAGGTTTTTGTGAATGTTTTGAATAAAAGTCATAGTATATTTTATTTTATTTTTTATTTTATTAATAAGGTTATTAATAGTTTAAATTCAAATTAAATAATATTTAAATAATTGCTCTGTTTTATGTAGCAACATACAAAAGGAAACACTTGCACAGAGGTTAGAATCTCCAGAAAGGTCAAACAAAAGCAGTTATTTTGTGTATTAATCTTTATGAATGTTTTCCTAAACCTATCATTTTTATTACAGTTCATAAGGTGTGGTTGTTTTTTTAAGCAGTGTGTGGGGTTTCACAGAGTGCAAGGGAGTTCAGCCAAACCTCAGACTCTGACCATTGTTTCTGACCTCACATCCTCTCACAGGTTTCTGCAGAAGCACATGAGATGATCTGGTCAGAAAACCCCCAGAGGTATAATGATGGGGAGGAGACACCGCAGTGGATCAGTTCTATTGTAGAAAAATGGATTATGACTTCATTCACATATGAGGAATGCAATACACATACAGTATACTCATATATAGTATACATATTCAAGAACATTTCAACTATCCATGCTCTTCTGTTCAATTAGAGCCACTGGGCCACGAGAGCATCATGACTCATTTGTTTTATCTCTGGATATTTGGAGTGGTCAACTACACTCTTAACCTCCTGACTACCAGCAATGGAGTTTTGTCCTCTGTAGAGGACATTATGTTTTAGCGATTTCTCTGTGACGTTCCATGTCTGGATGTCCTGTACAGAGCACATTCAGGGCTTTCCAGAGATACCAAATGATTGGATGTTTCACCATGACCACTCCATCTCTTTGGTCTTTAAAAATGGCTGACATTCATTTAGTGATCAAATGTAACACCCTAATGGAAATATGATAATATTTTGTAATTATAATTTAAATCTGACTGATTGACAAATTGTTTGTCATAAATCAACATCTCAGGAAAATGTTAAGGGGTTTCAGATCAAAATATGACCTTCTGTTATGAAACAGGACATCAGTTTCATACATGTCCACTGTAGAGGACACCAGGACTTAAAGCATGTTTATGACACATTTTGGGAGACACAACAAATTAATAGAGAAAAAAATTATGTATCAATATTCCTATTGATTATTAGATATTATTATGAAAATCTTGCTAATTATTACTCCCACTTTTTTTTTTTTTTTTTAACAGGACTTTTTAAAGTCCCGATGTCCTCTACAGAGTCTAAATGAGTTTCTTTAGAGTTTTGTCTAAATGGTTCCATAAAGAACCTTTAACATCTGCAGAACCTTTCTGTTTCACAAAAGCTTATTTTTGGCGAAAGAAGGTTCTTCAGATTATAAAAAGGTAAGAAAGATATGGTTCTTTAAAGAACCTTTGACTGAATGGTTCTTTGTGGAACCCAATATGGTTCTTCTATGGCATCGCTGTGAAGAACCTTTAAAGCACTTTTATTTTTAAGAGTGTATTGTCCCATTTTCCTTTAAATAAATAATCGAATGACTATAAAAATGTATTATTATGATTTGAATAAACATGCATGAATGGTATTTCAAACTGTGCAGAGTGTAATTTTTCTAACCCATCAGATATATAATTTTAATCTTGCAGTCAATAAAAATGGTTGAAAAAAATCTCACATAATCATAGCTAACAAAATTATGTTCTAAGAACATTTAGGTAACATTCCCATGAAAATGTTATTTCCAAATGTTCCAAATGTCAAGTTTTAAAATTGGGTTAAAAAAAAAATCTTGGTTATATGAACATTCCATTTGAGCTTTTTGCAAACATTATGGGAACATTACTTTTGAATGTTTTCTTTAAAATGTCCCATGAATGTTTTATGCTAACATTTGAGAACATTATAGTTCAACCAAAAATGAAGATGCTTGATGTGATCATATGATTTTTTTTATCAGCTGTTTGGACTCTCATTCTGACGGCACCCATTCACTGCAGAGGACCACTGGTGAGCAAGTGAAGTAATGCAACATTTCTTTAAATCTGTTCCGAAGAACTCATCTACATGTTGGATGGCCTGAGATTGAGCACATTCTGAGTACATTTTCATTTTTGGTTAAACTATTCCTTTAAAGACCAGATAACATTGAATGAACATTCTATTAATGTTAACCTGAAGAACGTTATACAGAAACTTAACCTTCCCAGAACGTTAGCTGAAGTTCAGAAAAGTTTTGCTGGGCTTATCCTAAAGGAGAGGTTTGAGACTGGGGGTTCTTTTTTTTTACTTGCGCCTGTAAGAAACCCCTAACAAAAACATCTTTCATAAAACATCTTTCAAACAGCCCAAAGTTGTTCATTTATGACAAAGCCTATAGTTTAGGCATTAAATATCCACATTTGGCACAGCCAATTGTGTAAAGAGATTCTCAAATGGCAATGATGAGACTTATAGGAAAACCGGCCTTTTCTAGTCTGATCTGATCTCTTAGTGGTTTTGGGTGAGTTTCACTGGAAGCGCTGAGTCCTGTAAGTGTTTTAACATGCAAAGCCACAGGCGGGAGTGAGGTACTAGCTGCTCATTTGCATAAGGATCTGAATGGGCAAAAGACCCCTGCTGGCATTCAGCGCTCTAGAGGTGCCAGCATCACATACCGCCTGAAACTGGGACAGAACTGGAGTCATACTTCCCGAAATACAAATCGTGAGCATGTCATGATGAGTAATTTGTTGTCATGGTGGTCATCGGAGGAGTTTATGCCCATAATTTGTACGTGACATAATGCATGATTAGATCATACACCGGCATTTAGTTTGCATCTCATCCCTTCGAACAATGCTTCAGATCACATTTTTAATTCAAACGTAACAATCTCAAAACTGTTTATTTACTGAACTAATTTATTCCTGATTTCAGAGTTCTTTTTAATGAGGCATGAGGTTGAAGCTTTCTGATTCTGACCTAAATGATTGTTGTCTTTCGTAACCTGGACATAATCAAAAGCTGATGCTGCAGTCGAGAGGCTGCTTTTATCTGCTAGGGAGATATAAGGAAGTTACATAAGTTGACTTTTTGCACATTTTGGATCTTTGAGACATCTATTTTTTATTATATTAACGTAATAAATGTGCAAGTGTCGGTGTAAAGAGTGTACAGGGCAAGGCAAAAGTTGAAGGTTTAATGAAACACGGTGGAAATATTCAATAGCTTTTTATTTTATTTTACTTTCTTTACTGTTATACACAAATTTGAAATATGTTTATATAGAAATGGACATTTTCCAATCCTGAAAAATAAAATAAAAACAGCTTTCTGGTCATTATAAATATTACTTTTGTATACTTTAAATCAAGACGTTTTTTTATGATTTTTTATTAATTATTTGAATTTGCATTTTAAATATCAGCAGTATCGGAGAATAATTATAAAATTATGTTATATATATATATATATATATATATAATTTTTTTTTGTCATTTAGCAGACGCTTTCATCCAAAGCGACTTACAAATGAGGACAACAGAAGCAATCAATTGTAGAATTAAAACAACTAAAAACAGATCCAAAACTAAAAGCTAAAACGTTATAAATGCTACTTATACACATTTTAAAAATAAAGAAATTAAATAAAAATGACAAATGCATACAACAAAATTTCAAAAATTTACATTTAAATGAAAAACAAAAGATAAAGCTAAAAACAATTCAAAATATTAAAGAACAAAAGGTGTAAGAGTATAATAATGATTCTTAGTAGGAAATTATGATCCGCACTCACGAGAACAATCTTCTTTTTTCTTTTATTTTACATTCATTACTGATGGGAAAAGACACAAACGTCTTTTAAAAACAACTACATATATGTGTATGTACAACCATACACACATACACATACATATATATATATATATATATAAACACACATTTATAAATTCAATATATATATTATTTTATTTCCATTTAGTTTGTTGAAGTATTAAAATAACTCAAATTAAATAAAACTAAAACTTAATAAAAAGACCTATACAGGCATAATAAATTCAGACATAATTTAACTCAAATTAAAATAAATAACAAATACAAATAATACAAATCAAACGACAGTAGTTGATCAGTAATCCTAAAAAATAACACTGCCAAACTTGCATGCTAAAAAACAACAACTTACTTACACATAGTAAGAAATGGTTATAAAAACTGAAACAGAAGTGAAACAAGTAGTATATATATATATTAGGTCAGTTAGGTAGAGATATATATACATTTATAAATAATTAAAATAAATAATGACATATTATTTAATAATTATATACTGAAATATTCCTTGCCAATATTAAATATAAAGCTCTTTAGTCATAATCAACTGTATGAGTAGTACGTGTATGTGTATGTGTATGTGTATGTATACGTGTATATGTATGTATACGTGTATGTGTACGTGTACGTGTACGTGTACGTGTACGTGTATGTGTATGTGTATGTGTATGTATATGTATACGTGTACGTGTACGTGTATGTGTATGTGTATGTGTATGTGTATGTACGTGTACGTGTATGTGTACGTGTATGTGTATGTGTATGTACGTGTACGTGTATGTGTATGTGCGTAAGTAGACAGACCCACTTGTCCTAGAGGGCGGGGCTTCATGAGTGTCACTGGAATCTGGCTGGTTTTTATGCGCTCACACACACAACAAGGAGGACTTCATAAGCTGCTTGGGACGAGGTTTCACCTTCATTTTTATCCTACCTGGTAAAAAGAGTTTTACTTGGTCTTCGTACTGAAATTGGATTAGTATTTTCGCCTGGGGACAGTATGGAAAGTAACAGGAAAACGAAATTTGGCATGCTTGAATTGGCGCTGGTTGTATTTTTCATGAGCTCTAGCGCCTCAGGTAAGTCACGTACCTGTGCCGTAATGATTGCATGTGTTAATTAGTTTGTTAACCAGTTATTTGAAAGAAGTCCTATCGTTCTAATAATGTATTGTTTCATTTGCTTTTCTGTTTCATAGAAATCCTTCCAAAAGCACAGAACGTAGCCTGGTCCTCTGTCAATTTTAAATCCATGTTAACATGGAGCCCAAAACCAACGAATTATTCCTACACTGTTGAATTTTCAGAGTAAGTCGACATTTTTTTGTTATTATAATACACTCAGTAGTCAGGTTGTATATTATTACCTTTATTGTCTTGAATGCAGTATCAGAGTTATGAAAAATGTGCTAGAATTAGTAAATACACCCATTCAGGTTCAATTAAAAAATCTAATTTATTACAACGCTTTAAAAAGATATTGTTTCAGTAGTAATGAAAAGGGTCTAAATCTGTTACAGTTTCTTCTTGCAGGCTTACATAAAGTAAAATGTACAGTATGTACAGATGAGCTTCATATGTTGCATAGGATATGTTTTATTGAAATACAATAGTGAAAAGACTCAGTTTGCCTTGGCTGGTATCTAATATTACTTAGATCATATTGATTCTGCCCAATCAAGTCATAATTCATTGATTATATCAAAAGGTTTCTCACTGTGTAATCTGAAAAGGGCCATAAACTGATAAAGGTGCATAGTGTATGGGCAATAAAAGTGTATTATGTATTTTGTTTCTATTGTTTTTAACTTAATTTCTACTCCGTCTTCTAACAATTTCCATCAGTAATTTAATTAAAAGTGCATTGCATTTATCTCTGCAGGTTGTAACAGTCAATTTATCTTGATTTGATTTAAATGCTAGTGGGTTTAGATACGCTTTTATTAATATTTAAAGCATTAAAACCTTTATGAACAAAAAGCTCTGTATTAATCTCTCACACGAGGCAGATTTGGCAACTGTTGCATAGTTCCACACCCAGGACTTGTTACAGCAGGCACCAACCTGTCACTTTTTTTCTCATGTAATATAACTGATAATTTCCAAATTATTTCTTTACAATCTAAATGTCTGTGTAAATGACTGTAGACTCGGCCAGGACAGAGAACGGACGCCGCACTGTATCAGGACAATGGAACCTGAATGCGACCTGACTGCAGAGTTAAAAAACCTGAAGGCCTATTACAGCGCTGACATCCTGTCTGAACCCATGCGGGGCGTCTCCTCCGATCTGATTGAGTTCCCTCATGTCAGATCGGAGAAATTCTCCCCTTACTATGACAGTCAGTATCTTTCACAACCACCTTTATTTAATGACAAAAAGATATTGAACCATTATAAAGATCTTCTGCTTTGATTCTCTTTCAGCTGCCATTGGCAGGCCAGAGTTTAAAATAGAAGTAAGCAGCGACAAAAGGAAGATGACGCTGCACGTAACGGACGTCCCCACAGCTCTCTTTAATGAGGATAACAAGAGACTGAATATTCGGGATGTTTTCGGAGACAACCTGCAGTATAAGGTTACCTACAGGAAAGCCAAGAGCACAGGAAAGGTTAGTGTTGTCTGTAATCTTACTTTTGTCTTATCTTATTTAATAAGCAGTAAACAGACTTTTCTGAGCTCTTTCACCACTTTTTAAACTCTAAAGTACTATCCTGACTTATAGTACGAAACAACTTCAAAGTTGTAAATAATACAAAGGTTACTGAGGTATGTTTTACAAGAAAATGCTATTTCAGTCTTTCTTCTTCAAATGTACATGTTTAATTCAATGTGTTACTGTTTGTTTGTAAAATTTACTAGCAATTTCTGAGTGAAAATTGTTCCAAGTAATTCCCTTACCTTTTTTTTCCAACTAAATAATACACATAAAGTCAATTGTTGTCATTTTTTGCAGGTAGAGACTCAAAGTTTTTTCTTTCACAAATAACATTTGTTTTTAACTTAAAGGGTCATTATAGTTCTAATTAAAAATTTGACAATTTAAAAAATATTTATGTAGAGATATTATGTAGGGCACAGTACAAAAATATGCCAAAAAGTACCATTCAGAAGATTTCAGAAAGATTTTAAAAAGAAATTGATACCTTTATTCAGCAAAGATGCAATCAATTGATCAAAACTGACTGTAAAGACAGTTATAATGTTACAAAATATTTATATTTACATTATTAACATGCTGATTTAAATGCTGCTATTTTGAATTTCTATTCATCAAAGCATTCTAGAAAAAAAATCCACAAAAAAGGCAGCACAACTTTCATCATTGATAATAATAGTAAATGTTTCTTGAGCAGCAAATCAGCATATTAGAATGATTTCTGAAAGATCGTGTGACACTGTAGACTGCAGTAATGATGCTGAAAATTCAGCTTTGCATCACAGGAATAAATTACATTTTAGAATATATTAAAATAGAAAACATTTATTTTAAATTTTCATACTGTTTCACAATATTACTGTTAATAAATGCATAAATAAATGCAACCGTGGTGAGAATAAGCAACATTAAAACATTTTTAAAAATCTTAATTATTGCAAACTTTATATGTTAAACATATTTTATGTGTTTGCCTCTTCAGAAAGAGAAGATCAGTAAAAGCAGCATCATTGAGCTGACGGATTTGGACCAAGGAGTGAGTTACTGTTTTTACGTTCAGGCTTTCCTACCCTTTCGCGTTCTAGACAAACAACACGGGGAGATCAGCAGCTACCAGTGCTCACCAGAAGACAACACATCTATCTTTGAAGGTAATGCTTTCGCTTTTTACACTAAAACATGGTCTGTCAGGGATTTTCAGCACAACAATCCCAGGAAATGCAAACGTTGGGAATTTTGTCTGATAGAGTGTGAATCATTTTCCCAAAATAGACACTCTCCCCTGATCTGGACTCTCGCTGTAACACATGAAGTGTCGGAGAGCTGATATAGTATCATATCAGAGATTTATATGGACTCTATGAATGTGTGATTCACAGAGACATTTAATGCAACCGATAGCACTCATAATTGATAAGAAATGTGTCCGTCGGGTGGATTGTAAATGAATCATCACAGCGTCTAGGGACCAATAGAGCTGCAAAATTCCTGCGGTGTCCATCAAACTCATTAAATCAAGTGTTGTGAACTTAATGACGATGATGTAATGTTTTTGCAGAGTACGGCATGGGTGTCATCGCCGGAGCCATTTTTATTATCATTTTGGCAATAACAACAATCATTATTGTCATCGTGATGTGCTGCAGACGAAGAAAGAGAGCAAAAAACACAGGAAAAGAGGGATTAGCACTGAAAGGTGTGTGAGGAGTGTGGATGCTCTGTTTGGTAGATCTAAATTGGACTCTCCCTTAGGGAGGATGGCGTCCCGTTCTACTAGAAAACAGTGGGAATATTGTGTTTCTGTGAAACCTCAAACTGTAGATATGTTAGACATGTTATTTAGCAAGACAAGACCTTTATACTGTCAGGTGGTGGGTTCTTTAGTCTGGCACTGAAGTGTACTGTATAAACATTTTTAGAAGCACTGCCTAATTTCATCTACTTTCTAACAAATGGAAATACTGTATGGGTTTTTTATTGTATGCACTTGGGAGAATCAAAATCGGAGCACATTCTATGAAATGAAAGAACACTAATTTATTTTTTTAGCTATTAATGTGGTCAACTGTATTTGTTTTTAAAGTATTTTTGTGACAGCAAAACGTTTTGTTAAGTTTTAGCACATTGCAACTGTACATGGCTAACCAGCAATCATAAAATAATGTTAAATCTGGTTTATTGTTGTCATTTTGATAAACTTTATCATTGTACTACAAACCTGTGAATCCAGTAAGAATGGTACTGATGTGGATTTTTTATTTTAAATAAAACTGCTATATATACAAAACTGCACATGTGTCATTATATGTCATATTATGTTTCATATTGATTCATCAAACTCATTTAGAGGAGACATATTATGCCCCTTTTTACAATATGTAATATAAGTCATGGTGTCCCCAGAATGTGTCTGTGAAGTTTCAGCTCAAAATACTCCACAGATCATTTATTATATCATTTTGAAAATGCCTATTTTGAGTGGAAGCAGAAACAAGCTGTTTTTCGTGCCTTTCTCTTTAAATGCAAATGAGCTGCAGCTCCCCGCCCCCTTTTCCAGAATAGAGCTGGCCATTACAGCTGGGACCTGCTAAAAACATCTGTTTTGGTTCTGATTATCATGTTTATCACGCTGAAATCATGTGTTTTAAACCATATTAATTTAAATGTCTTATATATGGTTTTCTGAGTGCACACATCCGAAGCACACGGACAGAAAGCGGCTGTCACAGCATGTGAGTACT
>NW_015505916.1:44287-47189 GCF_001515645.1 Sinocyclocheilus grahami | reverse complement strand
AGCTGCTTATAAAGAAGAGCACCCCTTCGCTGCTACTCTCCTCCGGTAAGGGGCTTGCTGCTCAGCTGCTTATAAAGAAGAGCACCCCTTCGCTGCCTTCTACTATAAGTTGCTGCTAACCCAGTCTCTGTTATTCCAGAAGGATATGCTTCTTTCAGAATGCCATTGGTTGTGGTTTGGGTGGTTCTGGCCTATCGTTGTGTTGGGGGGTCCGGGCCTATCGTTTGTGTTGGGGAGGTTATTATTGCTGCTCTCCCTGCTCATTCATGACAGGCTGCATGGATGGGCAGGGAGGTTTTTTGCCCAGAACAGAACCATACCGCCAAACCAAACTTTATGCTAAGTATCTATCATTCTGACGATAGTGGTCCTGACAGAAATATACATTTTTGATTAATTTATCACAGTTTTCACAAAAATATTAAGCAGCACAACATTGATAATAATAAGAAATGTTTCTTGATCACCAGATCAGCATATTACAATGATTTCTGAAGGATCGAGTGACACTGAAGACTGGAGTAATTATGCTGAAAATCCAACTTTGCCATCATAGGAATAAATTACATTTAAAATATATTAAAATAGACATTTTATTTTAAATTTCAAATTTTCTAATAACATTTTACAATATTCCTGTTTTAATGTATGTTTGATCAAATAAAGGCAGCCTTGGTGAGCATAAGAAAATTCATTGAAAAAATAAAAACAAAATCTTATGGAGCATACATTTTTAAAGGTTATTGTACTTTTTGGAAAAGCCTTCACATTGCATCTATGATGCCTTAAAATACTGCCAAATGTATAGGCAGCTGACTAAGTTTGGGAACAGAGTCCTGGAGTCACCAGAGGCCCAAAACATCTTCCTCGACTTCTGCTCCACTTTTAACACAATCAGCCCACTCCGACTGTTTATCATACTTTTTTGCATGATCATCCATCCATCCTTGCCCCAGTGGCTTGTGGGACAGGTTGCAGACTGTCAGGATGGCTAATCAATCATCCCTCAAACTGACCATGGGAACTGAAAGCCTCAGGGTTTTGTCCTCTACTCCCCACTCCTCTCACTTTGCACCTATGATGCAACCTTCTCAAATTCCTGATGTATGGCTATCTCTCATTTTACTCCTTATAGATCACTATGACACAAATGTGTATACTGTGAAAATTTGGTACTAGCAAGGCGAATGATTATGGGGTTGTGCATTCAAACTTATCACTGACTGATATTCAGACTTCTTCAAACTACTTGGAATGCACATCAACCAGATATTAAAATAGGGTTTAAAAGTTTAGGGTCTGTAATTTTTTAAGTTTCTGAAAGAAGGTTGCATTTATTTGATCAAAATACAGTAAAACTGCAATAGTGATACTATGATTTAAAGGAGACATATTATGCCCCTTTTTACAATATGCAATATATATATATATATATATTATTTTATTTTTTTTATTATATAGAACATTTTTAACAGAAAGGGATAAAATAACATATACATATCAAACACATGCTACAGCGTGTACAGTTGTATACTTACACAAATATAAATAAATACACGTGTATATACATATATATACACACATATATTTGTACATACATCCACATATGTACCATCCCCCCAGTTAAAGAGAAGAGAGAAAAAAAAGAGAGAAGGAAAAAAACAAACAAGAACAACAAGGCCAGTTAGGTGAGGTTAACTATTGCTATAGCTTTTTTGTCTGTTATATTACTGTTTACTTAGCTGAGGATGTTTTGTTCTCTATATATCAACCACTTTTCCCAGCCCATTGTAAAAGCGTTTTTTTTTCATCTTTAAAGTATATGTAAGTTCTTCCATTAACAGGATTTCCTCAATTATCCCAAACCATTGTTTACAATTCAAAGTAATATTTTTAAGCCAATTCCTAGTTATAGTCGTTTTACAAGCCACAAGAAGAATCTTACATAAATATTGGTCGCTTTTAGGTACTATTTCGCATAAATAAAAACCAAAAGGTTCTAGGTATTTTGTATCCAAACACTTCAGATATGACTACCTGCACATCATCCCAAAAGGATTGGATTTTTACAATATGTAATATAAGTCTATGGTGTCCCCAGAATGTGTCTGTGAAGTTTCAGCTCAAAATACTCCACAGATCATTTATTATATCATTTTGAAAATGCCTATTTTGAGTGGAAGCAGAAACAAGCTGTTTTTCGTGCCTTTCTCTTTAAATGCAAATGAGCTGCAGCTCCCCGCCCCCTTTTCCAGAATAGAGCTGGCCATTACAGCTGGGACCTGCTAAAAACATCTGTTTTGGTTCTGATTATCATGTTTATCACGCTGAAATCATGTGTTTTAAACCATATTAATTTAAATGTCTTATATATGGTTTTCTGAGTGCACACATCCGAAGCACACGGACAGAAAGCGGCTGTCACAGCATGTGAGTACTAAACTAAGTTTACATTAAAAACACACATGAGTTACAAAAAGCAGTCGGTTATGTCTGTGAAGGTAAACAGCTGGGAAATAAATCACATGTTTATTTTAGATCTGTGTGGCAGCAGCAATATACAGTAAATAAATCAATAAATCCACTGCTCTCTTGTCTCCTCTGAGACTGGGACTCTAAACAGTATTCTGTGCTCGTCTGTGCAGCTAAAGACAGAAAAGTTAGCTTGTTTTGCTCCAACTTTCCCCATGGCATTAGAACTGGTACACGTTGTCGCTTGCTAAATCAAAATGAAGGCGCTGTGGGTGGAAACTCACAGATTAAGGGGCGGTGATATTATAATGAGATCCCTTTGCAACATCACTAGGGGAGCGAAATCAGATGCCCTCGTTTTTTTCAAACGCTTGCAGAAAAAGGCTTCCCAAAACAAAGTTACTGGGTTAATCTTTTTCACATTTCCTTG
>NW_015505916.1:24222-42945 GCF_001515645.1 Sinocyclocheilus grahami | reverse complement strand
TTTTCACATTTCCTTGGTTGGTAGATGCACCGGGGACCTGATTATAGCACTTAAAACCTGGAAAAGTCAGATTTTCATGATATGTCACCTTTAAAATCAAACTCGTTTAGATATCTAACAATTAGGTAAATGGCGCCCCCAAATGTAAATTAGTAGAATTCCATTAAATGTGACTCATCTATCAAATATTTTTAATTGCAAGTCTCATTTTAAGTCTTATTTTGTGAAAGAATTATATATATATATATATATATATATATATATATATATTAGATCCTTGGTCTTTTGAATCACATCCCATCTGACTGCAAACTCACATTTGCAACTTAAATAAAATATCTTTTATAAATAGTTTTTGTCTATACAAATTCCAAGACCAGTGCACTGCATTTTCCAATAATCAGCAATAAAAATGTTTTATTTTGTACATAGCAAGATAAACTGACATTTAAAACTTAAAAAAAAAAAAAAACTGGTAAAACTAAATTAAAATGTACATACAAATATACAATAAAGAATTGTTGGTGCAATTAGAAAGAACTTTTGGCAAAGTGACTGTTGTGTTCATTGAGAGCAGACTGGGGCAAATGTTATAATGACGTCCAAAGTTGGACTTTGCGTTTTGGGACGGATGTCTGGTACACACACTTCCCGTCTTCCTGGATGTAATTTATCAACATCTCACTTGTGTTGACTTCAAAGTACACAAACGCTCCTGTCGTCTGATTGATTGCGTTGGAGAACAGCTGCCATGACGACGGGAAGCTGTTTTTGTGGTCAGTGTAAATTTCTGCATTAACTCCAGTTCCGCTGACAACATATGAACTTCCATCGTCTTCTCTGATAAACTGAAGAAAAAGAAAACATTTTTAAAAACTAAAGTTTATAGTTCAATTGCATGATGCTGATGTTTTAGTACCCATTAAAGACACTATTATGGCTTTAATAAATTTGTAAAAAGAAAACAAAAAAGTAATAATCCCCCCAAAATTAATAGCTGAAAATGTATGCACCCTCAAGCCTTCCTATATGTAGATGAGTTTGATTTTTTTTCTTCATCAGAACAGATTTGGAGAAATTTAGCATTACATCACTTGCTCACAAATGGCTCCTCTGCAGTGAATGGGTGCCGTCAGAATGAGAGTCCAAACAGCTGAGAAAAACATCCCAATAATCCACACAACTCCAGTACATCAATTAATGTCTTGTAAAATGAAAAGCTGCATGCTTGTAAGAAACAAATCCATAATTTAGGCTTTTTAACTTTAAACCGTTGCTTCTGGCCAAATTATCTGTCCATAATCCATAATAAAGCTTCCTCCAGTGGAAAGTCCATCCCCTGTTGTCCTCTCACATAAATCCACCAACATATTTATTTAGAACTGTTTTATTTTCTTTTGTAAATGGTACCTGATTTGTGCATTTTTCTCTCCTGATTCAGATGAGTTGACTTGTTCACTGGAGAAAGCAATATTATTGTTAGAGGACTCATATTTTAGCAGGAAGCAACAGTTTCAGTTGATAACACACAACTTTTCACTTCACAAGACATTGATGTACTGGAGTCATGTGGGTTGCTTGTGGATTATTGTGATGCTTTTATCAGCTGTTTGGACACTCATTCTGACGGCACCCATTCACCGCAGAGGATTCATTGCTGAGCAAATGATGTGATGCTAAATTTCTCCAAATCTGTTCTGATGAACAAACAAACTCATCTACATCTCGGATGTCATGAGGGTGAGTACATTTTCAGAAAATGTTCATTTTTTGGCGTGATCCTTTAAAAGAATGTTTTATTGAAAAGTTATAGTACTGCTTGATTTTCTATTACGTGATGATGTGATGTTGAAGATACCGACCTGTAGACTGTGGTCATGACCACACAGATATAAAGAGACGCTGTACTTCTTCAGAAGAGGTCTGAGTTCTGATATCAAACACTTGGTCGGACCATGATGCCCAATGGACCAGACTGGATAATGACCGGCCACAATGACAAAATCTGACCTGAGGATTAACAGATGCATTTATTCTAAACACATTTGATGAATATAAACTTTGTTTCACTTCTGTTGTGGAAAACAGCTGTGAGTGTTTGCCGCTATTATTCTCAGTGGTATTTTTACTGTAATTTCCCCAGCACATGTGAGGGCATGTGCTGTTTGAGTTTAGTTTTATCTGCCTGGTAACGGTTTGTACATTAAACACAAAACTCTCAGGAGCATAACCTTCGTCCTTTTACAAAATCAGTATTGTGTCCATAATGCTGAAGTCATAAAACTGGGCAAAAAGAATTGTCACTGAAAATGCTAATTAAGCTGTCATCTTGTAAGTTATAACTTAAATTGTTGCATGGAGATTCTTTAACCCTGTCTGGCATATGAATTAATAGTTTATTGACAGTTTATTGAAAAGTGTTTTTGTTTTGTATCATATTTGACACACCAGGTTTTTATGACTCGTATAGTACTTTATTCAGAGGCCCAAACTGAGCAAAAATATGCAATTTAGAGCAGATGCTGATATGGCCAAAAAGTAGGAAGAGAGAGAAATTCTGATAGCTTGTAATGTAAATCAGTGAGATCTTTATAACCATATAGCAGACTATTTACATGAAAGACACATACATATCAGTTGCCACACAATACCTTTCAATAAAATGTCTTAATAAGATGATATTTAAATGCCTTAATGATCAAATATTCATAAAAAGCCTGATGTATAATATTTGATACTCACATTTTAGCATGTTTTTCTATAAAAAATGATGTATGGGTAATCAATCAAGTAAACCTAAATTGCTTCAGTCCAGTACGTGTTATTATTGAAATATTAATAGCAATATATAAGTTATTCTTAAATTTGCTGAAAGTGAACACTTTTACAGTTATTCTAAAAGGCCTTTGCTAAAAAAAAAAGCATACAGTATCAATCAGACGACATGAGGCAAGTTTTTTTTAGCAAAGTTTTGATTATGTTTAGGCCTTAGAAATTCATGTATCGATAGATTTGAAACATTTCTTCTTCGTGCTGCTCAGAAAGCAAAGCAGCATTCACGACTGCAATGACATACGGGTGAGTAAACAATGACAGATTTCATTTTTGAGTGAACTATCTCTTTAAGAGCTGGGCCTATTTTTATTATGGAATGCCTGGAGTGTTTTCTAGCTCATATCTGGGATTTAGGAGGATGTGATTGTGGATCGGTGAAGAAGTGAGAGAGAATAAGTGAAAGAATGTGACAATGGAGGAGTGGAAGCAGTGTGGCAGGTCAGGGCCTTTAAAAACATGCCCTAAAATTCCTGTTACAGGACTAAAATTTGCCCAGTAAAAGCAAAACACATCCTGTGATTATCCACACTGGATTTCAATGTTGTTTGTTCTTCTATTAGATTTTGGGCAGACTGTTTGCATTTGGCTTTTATGTAGCTACTGTCGTACTAATAACTCACTTGGTGTTTTGAAGTTTCTTCTCGATCCATTTCAGATGTCGTTTAGCAGCAGCGTAGTTCTCCGGACCTACAGGGTCAAGCCCGTCATAGGTGTTCCCACACAGAACCACCGTGTCAATCATCAGAACCGTGATGGAAGTGTTGCCGTGAGGAATCCTGAAGTTCAGCTCGTAGTAGAGGTCGGGGTAGATCCTGCCAAACATTAACAGCAGCACACTGTGGTCATGAATGAATACATTCTTTAACACACAGAGCTTGACCTCTGACCTCTCTCACCATCTTTCAGATCTGTTAGAGTAGGCGATCTGGGCTGATATGTTTCCACGGTGATCGTGATTTCCTGCTACCAGGTACCACGGCACGGCCATCAGCGCGGGGTGAGAGAACACACTCTCATAGGTAGACTGAAGAAGAGAGCTGCATTACAACTTTTAAAAAATCAGTTTAGTATTTATTATTATTACTACTAAATATTATATATTATTACTATTATAGTATTAATAAAATATTATTATATTATTAAATATGAATAAAAGTACATCATATAATTATAACTTGAATTTTGTAAAATACAAAAATACACAATTAGGTCATTTATGTAACTTAAAACAACATTAAAATATTATATATTCTAAATAATAATAATAATTTTTTTAAAGTAAGTATATTTTTATTGGCATCCATTATGTAATCAAGTTATTTTACATAAAACTGGCCATGGTTTACTATGGTAATTGTGGTACAAATGTTACAGATTCATACAAAAGAATTCAAAGAAATGTACTATGGTATTTTTTGCATTAATTTGGAAATACCTTGTAAAAACCATTGTACTTGAATTTGAGTACCATGGTATATATGAAAGTACCATCACATTTTGTAAGGGATGCAAATGCACAAGATATTATCATGGTATAAAATATATCAAAGCACTATGGTATTACCATCTGGACCCTCGTAATGTAGCATGGTACTTTTTGTTATTTATTTATTTATTTATTTAATTAATTTTTATAAATGTGTTTATGCTTTTAATAACAATTATCACAGTTACATTGATCTAAATATGGTGATGAGAATCCATCCTTGGTTTTACTTGTGTTTACTAAATGCAACAGGTAAACCATATAGAAATACCATAAAATAAAATATTGTACCCTGGTCCATAATTTAATTTAATTTAATTTAATTTAATTTAATTTAATTTAATTTAATTTAATTTAATTTAATTTAATTTAATTTAATTTTTTAAATTTTATTTCATTTCATTTTAATGTAATTTTAATGTTATTTTATTTTAATAAATGTGTTTAGGCTTTTAATAACAATTATCACAGTTACATTGATCTAAATATGGTGATGAGGATCCATCCTTGGTTTTACTTGTGTTTACTAAATGCAACAGGTAAACCATATAGAAATACCATAAAATAAAATATTGTACCCTGGTCCTTTATATTTTATTTGATCTTATTTTATTTTATTTGTGGTGACTGATTAGGAGTAATCCAGTTTTACTTATGAATAAGGCAAAAGCTTTATTGTATTCTGTTCTTCTGCCACTAGAGGGACCAATTCATCACACTGACTATATCAGGTGAGCAGAGAGTGTGAAGACAGTTCACTGAGCTGAAGTACCCTGCACACTATCACCGTCTGCTCTTTAACCTGTCTGACCCTGGTTACATCATCAACATTTGAAGCTGTACTGCCAGTTATACACATTAACCTGAGAAAACCCTACATTTTGCATGACAGATCCCTCAAAACGGTTTGTGCAAATTTCACAAGCACTTAAGACAGAAATTTAGGAGGAGATGAATCACACAACTGACTTAACCTGGCGTTCACCTTAAAGCGGGTGTCATCTACGTCTCTGACCCCGCTGAAGTAGAAATGATCTCCAAGACTGAGGACAAAGTCCAGCCCTGAGCTCTCAGCGATTCTGCCCAGTTCATTGGCCGTGTCGAACTCATGCGGGGTGTAGTAGGGGTATATAGGAAGTCCACCCCAGTCTCCAATCCCAACAAACTTCAGAGAAGCTGAAGAGAAACAAAACATGTAGATATAGAGATTATATCAATGCATATTCAACAGACTCAAAGTGAACTCATTTCCCACTTGATCACATGAAAAATTCTTACTGAACCGGTTTGTCTGCACTAGTAATCATGAGGCCAGATAGGTTTACACTTCCTTAAAGATTATAATAATACAGATCATAAAGAAAATACATCAGAAATAGTCTACCTTGTTCATTCGCCTGACATGTGTAGAATGTCTGAAGGCAGGAGATAAGAAGGAAGGCCAACCACGCCATATCATGCCTTCAGACGGCTGATCTGATCCTGGAAACGCTCACAGTGTAAAGTGAAGTTACAGGTTTGAGAGTCACTCAGACACTGACAAGCCACAAACAGCTTAACACTCAATTCTCTGCACCTAAAGGGAAACTACTTGTGGTTTATGACAAGCTTCCTGTATTGAGCTCAGAATGAAGCACATGATGGCCAACGTTCACCGGTTTACAAAGTAAACAAATTAATGTTATTATCGGCTATCAGAAAGAAAAAAAAGAGCTTAGAAATACAACAATAACAAACATTACTACTACTATATTAGTTGTTGCTGTAAATAATTTACAATTTGAATAATTTTATAATAATTTATATATATATATATATATATATATATAGTAATATAATTATTACTATTATTATTTTTAATAACATGATCAGCTACCAAACAACATGTTCATAAAAATAATTGTATTGTAATTATTAAATAATACAAAATTTTTCTCACACACATCTATCTCTCTCTATCTATGCACAAAAGGCTGCAAACGAACAGCGCGCATCTGAAGTGTCTCTGAAGGAAATAATGCATTATTTATCGGCTTTAAGATATCGGCCAAATTTTCTTATCAGGCCGATACCGATAACAGAAAAAATTAGCATTTATCGGCCGATACCGATATGGTGGCCGATATATCGTGCATCCCTAATATATATATATATATATATATCTTTTATTTTTTAAATGGCATCAGCTGCTAACAAAGTAAAAAAAAAGCAAAAGATAACAGCAAAAATAAAGTAGTTCTTGTTTAATAGTATATTTTAAATATATTATCATTTTAATAATCTTATCAGTTACAAACCAAACATAATACTGATTAATAATAAATATATAATATTTTGTTTTTCTTTTGTTCTGTATTATTTCAATAAGAATTTAAAATAAACTAGAAATAATATGCAATATTTTTTATACATACATTTATTTTTTTTGAAAATATTTCTCAAATATAATTCTCTATACAGTGTTTTTCAGTGTGTTACTATGACAGCCACGGTAAATCTTTAGTAACATAATTATTTGCAATCCCATTGGTAATATACCAACCCTTATCAAGCAGATGCGGTTTATACGGATCTAGTAGAGTTTACAGTGGAAGCTCTCCAGCAGATCTCATAAATCATTAACTTACACTGAATAGCAAGTCATGCACAAGCTACAGTACAAAACAAATGCAGTGCCAGTGTGCAGTGATGGTATCAGATGTTAATACTACGCTGATATATACCATTGTACTAACAAATTACTATATACACTTCCGGTCAAAAGAATGATTTCTGAAGAATCATGTGACACTGAAGACTGGAGTAATGATGCTGAAAATGTACCTTTGCCACGGCATTAAAATATATTTAAATAGAAAACATTTCACAATATTACTGTTTTTACTGTATTTTTGGTCAAATAAATGCAGCCTTGGTGAGCATAAGACTTCAAAAAATATTAATTCTTTCACACCTTTGACTGGTAGGCTCCATGTGCAATGATATTTGCATGCTAATGTCATAATACTTAGTATTTGTTAAGGACAAATACTTTTAAACCAATAAAATGGGATGGACTGTAGTTTGAAACTACAGTAGTGATTCAGGTAAATCCAAAATATCAAATGGAATTTCTCAATCACTTTTGGCCAATAGGACATCCGAGTTTGTGTTTTACCACCTTTGGCCAAGAACAGGTGACTAGAGACATTAAAAATACATTGTCATGTGGAGGGTGAAAGGTCAAAGCAGTGTCTAATCTAAATGACCTTTCACTTACATTTGAAGTGTGTTCAAATTCAACATTCATCTTTTCAAAGATTTCCTAAAGTAACAATAAACCAGTCCAACTGAATTCACACTCTCCTGAAATCATCAACACAATCTATAACAATTTCTTCAAGATAAAAAAGACCACTAACAGACTTCGTAGTATCAATACCTCCTTTTTTTAATGAAAACATACAGCAAAGTGGTTCATTTGCTCAATGTGTGAAGTGCTACAACAATGTCTCTTACAGTTCTTACACACAACAACCGTTCCTGATTCCTTCCACATCAAGAAATGCCAACAGTGCTGGAGTAAACAAGTGCATAAGCAACTTCTCATCGATTACAGACACCTAACGGTTGTACAAGGCTTCCTGGTTTTCCAAATTACCATACCAGGTAAAGTGCACCATAAAAACAACTCGCACACATACAGACCACCCAACCATGCTGCAGTGAGCACGAAAGGCCACTTAGTAGCTTAAAGAAAGACTTAGCTGATGAGGAAAAAGGCAATATTAGATCATTACCGTGTATCTAACGCCCGGTGGCACTGATTTGTGTGAGCCTCTACAGACACATTTTATTTATTAAACAAATTAGTGCACAGACACAAGACGTATTTCCTTGGTATACGCTCTCACGCGTACTTAACGGATGTCCTATAAATTGGACTGCTTAAATTACAAAATTATATACAATCACTAAGGACAAAAGTAGTGTTAATAAATCTCTAAACACAATTTCATCCCAAAAAGGTTATGAGCATTAAAAACATACTCCTAGATTAGGTTGGCAGGTGACTCCTTAAAGGGACAGTTCACCCAAAAATGAAAATGTTACTCATTTACTCAGCCTCAAGTTATTCTAAACACAAAAGAAGATCATTTTAAAGAATGTTGGTAACCAAACAGTCTCCATTGACTTCCATAGTATGGAAAAAGTCAATGGCTACCATCAACAGCTACCTTATTTTGGTTTCAACAGAAGAAAGAGTCAATTGTGACAGAATTGTAATTTTGGGGTGAACTGTCCCTTTAAGAAGTGAACAGTTAGGGACCCTCACTAGGGCCGCTGATAGTATAGTGCTGTTGTTTTTCCTCTAAGAGCCGAACTCCACAGTTTCAGGGGTGATTAGTTTGAATTCATAGTTTCCTCTGCCGTCCATATGGAGGTAGTACTGGAAAGAAGAAAGGACATTTTGTGATTAAGTATACGGTTAATGTTGGTAAAAATTGATGATGGGAAAGCAGCGCTGATCTCACCTCATGATGCTTCCACAAGGACTTTCTGTGAGAGACTGTGAACAGGGTGATACCAACCTGAGGAACAAGAAGAATAAACCACACATGAAGAGAAATTTCAGCAAAATACTCTGAAATATGATGAGAAAGTCTCTTTAGGATAGAGAAATGCACACCTTTCTGCAGTGACTGTAGATGTAATCCTCCACATCTACGCTCACGGCACTGGTGCACTCATCCAGGATGGCAAACTGGGGCTTGTGGTAGAAGAGCCTGGCCATCTATGAAAAAAAAAACCCATCTATGAATTCTCATTTATAAGCATACAAATGTAATTTGCATAATATTGACAATACAATGCTGCAGAGTTTAGTGGAAATCCATGTGGGATTTGAGGGATTTGTCCTATAATATCAGAATTGGTCTGTGTTTGATGTTTAATATGCACTACAGTTCAAGATTCAGTTTTAGAATTGTATTATATTTATTATTCATTCAGCAAGAATACTTAATAGTGACAGTATACTGTTGCAAATGATTTCCGTTTCAAATAAATGCTTTTCTTTTGAACTTTTTTTTAAACAAAGAATCCTGATATTATAAAGCAAAACCTTTTTAATAAAATAATAATGATAAATGTTTCTTGAGCAGCAAATCAGCATATTAGAATGATTTCTGAAGGATCATGCGACACTGAAGACTGGAGTAATGATGCTGAACATTCAGCTTTGCAACATTGGAATATAATTCCTACATTTTAAAATCTATTAAAATAGAACAACTGTGATTTTAAATAATTCTATTTTACAATATTACTGTTTTTTTACTGCTTTGATCAAATAAATGCAGCCGTTGTGAGTAGAAGAGACTTTAAACATTAAAAAGAAATCTTACTGACCATAAACTATTGAATGGTAGTGTATATGAGGACCAATATTTTGGACCAGTCAGATTTCAGTGAGGCCGGGGCTACGCATTGGAAACCAAGTGACCTTATAAAATGCAGCGTCACTCACCGCGGTTGGCAAGGAAAAAATCAAATAGATGATATCATGGTTTTATGAAACAATATCTGTTTTTTTTTATCAGGTTAGGAAGAGTTAACGTCATTTCAGCATTACTGGAATTATTGTAGATCCAAAGAACTCTTTATACATGTTAGAAAAACTCTGACCTCTCCCACTTGACTGCTGTAATGTCATGTAAAAACCACAAAACTATTGAAAACAAATGACAAATTAAATAGACATTTTCTGAGCCCATGGATGGGAAATCTCTCATTTGTTTTCTTAGAACTACGGTAATTCTGATGATTCCAACATGATGTGACTCAGTCTAAGTGCGGACGTGCAATGACATTGTAAAAGATCTGGGTTTTAACACAAATTGTGGTGAAGTGGTTCAAAAACTGGATGTTAACGAGACAACAACGTAGCCCTTATCAGTGCCACTGACTTCTGCTTGTCCCATGAGAACTGCCCCTGCAGTTACTGTAAGTCATTTTGCATTACTGTACGTGTAAGGGACTTTCTTTGCGGTTGTTAAAAATGTCTGTTTACCGCCATTCTCTGCTTCTCTCCTCCACTGAGCACATCCATCCAGTCCTGAACTATGTCCCACGACCCCTCTCTCTCCAAAATGTGTCCTAACTGGACATTATCCAGGTATTCCTTCAGCACCTGCCACAAAAAAACAGGTGGATGGAATGAAAATGGATTATTATGAAATAAATATGCAGGTGGATCTGCACATGTTAAAGGGTTTTCAGATTTAAAAAAAAACTAGTTTATAGTACCTGGTCAGAGATGCCTTTCTTCCTTTGGTCCTCATGGGTGTCTGGGTAGATCACCTGATCCCTCAGTGTGCCGAGGGTCATGTAAGGCCTCTGAAAACAGACAAAAAAGGCAAGCTATTCAGCTGTTGTGGACCATTCAGATGTTCTGCCATGGGTAAAGTGGGTTTTGTGCTGTAAAAATCAGGTTAAAGTTTCACCTGAGGGACGTAGAAGAGCTTCCCCCTCTCTGGTTTCGTCAAACTCCCACCAAACAGTGGCCACAACTAGAGAGAGGCCGAAGACCCAACATTTAACAGATAAAATGGAAGATTTTTCACGGAGAACTAGGAACGAGGGCAGAATTTCAGTCCGAGTATCACAGATGTGCTCACCTCTCCAAGAACCCGGAAAAGTGAACTCTTTCCACACCCGTTGGGACCACACACCAAAACATTGGTTCCGGATTTCACCTTTGAAGAGCAATACACAATAAGAGGAGTGCACACAAATTTACATTACTTAAGCCCGTTTCCATCCCTGACTAAAAAGTAAACAAGGTTTTTGTGAAAAAGGTCACAAAGTCGCAATTGCAATATATAAAGTCATAATCATTAAATACACTATGGAAGCCATAGTATAGCCAGTTTACGTCTCGCAATTCTGACTTGTTTTCTCAGAATTGTGAGATATAAACTCGTAATTGCGAGTTATAAAGTCAGAACAGCGAGATATATCTCGCAACTGACTTTTTTCTTGTAATTCTGACTACTTTTATCAGAATTGTGAGAAATAAACTTGCAAATGCAATTTTTTCAAATTCTGAGGGGAAAAAGCACTAATTTCTTACAATTGCAGGTTAATATCTTGCGATTGACTCTTTTCTTCACAATTTAGACTTTTCTAATAACGCAATTCTGACTTTATAACATGCGATTGAGAAAAGTCCGAACTGTGAGATAAAAATGTGCAATTACCTTTTTTTTTTTTTTTTTATTCAGTGGTGGAAATGGGCTTCCATGAAATACAGTCGCAATTGCAAGTCCACAATTGTGAGAAACAAATATTAGTTGCAAATTTTAGATACAGAGATGCAATTATGAGAAAAAGATGCAAATTAGAAAAAAAATTAAAAATAATTGTAAAAAATCACAATATGAGAAATAAAGTTGCAATAATGAAAAACAAGGTCATAATTGCAGGATATAAAGCTGCAATTTTGAAAAAGTTGAAAATGTGGGATATAAAATCATATTGTGAAAAAAGTCGCAAATGTGAGATATTAAACTAAAATCACTGAGAAACAAATTTGCAATAATGAAAAACAAATTACAAATGAAACAAAGAATAAATAAAGAAACAAAGTCGCACGTATCAGAAAAATATGTATATGTGAGAAATGAAATCACACGGTGAGAAACAAAGTTACAATTGGGAAAAATAAAAGGCACAACTGTGTTAATCTAAGTTGCAATACTGAGAAACAGTTGTGAGATTTAAAATGAGCAAAAAAATTGCAAGTTGCAAGCAACTGCAAAAAGCATTTCAGAAAACCTCTGATATGCAGATATACAAGGCGCAAGACATACGGGTCAAAATTGTGAGACATTAAGAATTTCTATTCCATTTATTGTCAGTGTATAAATAATAAACACACCTCAAAACACAGATCTCTGATCAGAATGTCTCCATTAGGTGTAGCCAGGGGCGTGTGATCAAACCTGATGAGAAATTACATATTAAACTTAGCATAGTTGTTTCTCCTAACAGTGAAGCACTCAATCTGAGATAAAGGACTGAAGGAAGCTGCTCTTACTTGATGATATTGTCTACATTGATGATTCTTCCACTTCCAGGTATCAGTGTGAGCTTTTCGGAAGCATCTGTTCATAAAAAAACATGAAAAAAAAAATCTATTAAAACCAATTACATAGCTCTTTGAAGTTTGTTTTGGACTTCAAGAGTCTCGGAAGCTCACCCTTCTCTGAATGAGACACCATGGTGCGTTCGTATTTCCCAGAATTCAGCTCTTTCAGGACCTTCATGAGCTCAGTGATGCGAGCGGTGAAGCTGAAGGGAAAAACAAACTCATTTTATAGCATCAAATGTACCAAGCTTTAATTAAATGGCAAGTAACCATGGTGCAAGGTGATGGGGATGTGTGAACTTTTACCCTGACAGTCGCGTCATTTCTCTGCCTGCAAGGACGATCCTGCCCAACGCCTGTGACATACGCAGCAGCATACGGCCGCTCTGGTAGTAGTCCTTCAGAAGAACATGTCAAGATTTAAATGCATTGTAAAAACAATTGAGGGCCACTAACTAGGAATAATTGTGATATCAGGAGTGAAGTTTTACCTCCAGCAGTTCAGCATGTGAGCTGGTCAGATGTCGAGGATGAGATAAATCAAGGAAAGGACGACTGACGACTAAATACCCAACAACGGTAGCGAAATCTGGAACAAGACAGAACAATTTAGCCATCTTTTACTGCTCATGATCATGTATTTTTTATTTAGGGAAGATAATGAAACGTCCTCTTACACTTGGCAATAATGCTATCCACCATTCCCATGGAGAAACGGAAGATGATGAAATTGTGCAGATGATCGACCTGCAAACAAACTCAGATATCAAGATGCAAACCTATATTACATAGGTTATTTACCCTGACAGTCGCGTCATTTCTCTGCCTGCAAGGACGATCCTGCCCAACGCCTGTGACATACGCAGCAGCATACGGCCGCTCTGGTAGTAGTCCTTCAGAAGAACATGTCAAGATTTAAATGCATTGTAAAAACAATTGAGGGCCACTAACTAGGAATAATTGTGATATCAGGAGTGAAGTTTTACCTCCAGCAGTTCAGCATGTGAGCTGGTCAGATGTCGAGGATGAGATAAATCAAGGAAAGGACGACTGACGACTAAATACCCAACAACGGTAGCGAAATCTGGAACAAGACAGAACAATTTAGCCATCTTTTACTGCTCATGATCATGTATTTTTTATTTAGGGAAGATAATGAAACGTCCTCTTACACTTGGCAATAATGCTATCCACCATTCCCATGGAGAAACGGAAGATGATGAAATTGTGCAGATGATCTACCTGCAAACAAACTCAGATATCAAGATGCAAACCTATATTACATAGGTTATAGATTACTGGCCAATATTAGAGTATTGGATATTTAATTGTATATGCATATGTATTCTTATTACCTTTAATACTTTAATTACGTTTTTAGATTACCTTTGCCACAAAATTAATTAAAAAGACACACTAATAATTGAATAACACTGTTAAATGTAATCAAAATAAACATTAATTTGTCATAATGTACATTATAATGTTGTAATGCCTAAATTCACTTGCAATTTAAAATGAATCATATTAGTCCAGTTTTATTTTTATCTTATTTAGGTAAATTATTACATTTAAATATCGGCCATTTATCAGCAAAATAATTATTGGCTTATCGGCAATTTATCAGTAAATACTGATGCAACCCTTTTGATAATAAACACTCACAGATTTGTACAGTCGTATACTCACCAGTTTCTTGAAGGTTGAATGAATTGTCTGTTTCTCCCTTACATTTCCATTGTAGAAGGCGATCTCTTCACTGGGAAGGAAATTATGACATGCATCAAAATTTGAGAAAAACAAAATTATAGTACAAAAACGCATACAAGTAAGACAAGTCACCTGTTTGTGATGAGACGAGAGTTGACGTATCGGTATTCTCCTTCGTACTTCTGTTCGGTTACTGTCATCTTACCGATAGGTCTACGTAGACGGGTCAGGAAGAGGCCGGAGATCAGCAGGTAGGCCATCATAGATGCAGGGCCCTGTGCAAAGAGTCCAAAAGATCCTCAAAATGTCCAATGGCATTGATCTACAGTAGATTTTCACACAGTCTTGCACTCTCACCTGAGCACCGATTGCTGTTGTCAATTTGAAAATGTATAAACCGATATCCAACAGGGGCTGGAGGGGGAAAAGCAAGAAGAACTTAGCAAATGCCGGGAAATATACTAAGAAAGTAAATTGGGTATTTTGGACAAAGTTGTCGCACCTTGCTGAGGTTGGAGTAAAGCTCCACCACACTGTTACAGAACCTTTCCACATCCTGTGTCAGCAGCTGATCTGCATTAGCAATGCGGTTATCCAGGTTTCCCATTTTGTAGAATGTATATCCCCTGTGAACCCAAAGATAGTGAGATTAGTAACTAGACTTTTGCATTTTCTTCAGAAAGAATCACATTTCACAACAAATTCACTTTTTTTCTCACTCAGAAAGAAAAAAAATGTCACCTCTGTTGAACAATCTGGTTCATACCATATCGGTTATCGGCCGATAGTAGTGTTTTTTTTTTTTTTTTTACATTTTAATAAAACAATTAACTAAAAGATATTTGTATACATATTTTCATTAAAATTACTTTTGTACATAGTGCTCAGCTATTATTTTTTAAGGCTAAAAATTTTAATGTAATCTTCAGCAGATCTTAAAATTAAAGTCTTACATACTTGCAGTTCTAAATGGTGAGTGATAACTAAAATTTAAATAATACAATTAAAAATAATACTTTTTTTTTTACACAAAATTATTTTTAATTTTAATATCAGCCATTAATCAGAATTTTAATGTCAATGCATCCATTTTAATCATTTGTATTTAAGCACATTATAACAAACAGCTAATCCAGTATGAGCAAATATAATAGTAATGCATTTTACTGAGTTTTCATGAAGAATATTTGTGACCCTGGACCACAAAACCAGTCTTAAGTCGCTGGGGTATATTTTTAGTTATAGCCAAAAAAAACATTGTATGGGTCAAAATTATTGATTTTTCTTTTATACCAAAAATCATTACGATATTAAGTAAAGATCATGTTACATGAAGATATCTTGTAAAGTTCCTGCCGTAAATATATAAAAACGTAATTTTTGATTAGTAATATGCATTGCTAAGAACTTCATTTGGACAATTTTAAAGGTGATTTTCTCAGTGTTTAGATTTTTTTGCACCCTCAGATTCCAGATATTCAAATAGTTGTATCTCGGCCAAATATTAATAATACAAGTATCTTGTCCTATCCTAACAAACCATACATCAATGGAAAGCTTATTTATTCAGCTTTCAGATGATGTATAAATCTAAATTTCAAAAAATGTACCCTTATGACTGGTTTTGTGATCCAGGGTCACATTTCAATTGGAGTAATGTCATGGCAGTGATGGGCCTTACTTAAGGTACTCATCGTAGAGATGTTTGGTAAGTCTCACGCGAAAGCACAGCTTCAGTTCATTCAGGCCCAACTTCAGGAAGTTGTTCACCAGGGCGATCTAAAAGATTGAGATGCAGCCATTTACAAATCTGGAGGTTTCCATAGCAACAACTTTTCAATTCTTGCATGCTGCTCTCGTACTGATATTAAACAAACGCATTCTAGCCTCAGAGATGTTTCTATGTAAACAGGAAGCATATATTAGTTTGGTTGTTTGCTTAAGGTGGTTATTTGGAAGCAGTTTTAATTTCACAGTTTCGACAGTTAACATTCTCAGAACTCCTCTGATTATTAACATTAACTACCAACTTTGATAACAGCAGAGACTTACAACTGGCATGGCCGTGATAAAGTTGAATAAGTACTTCTTGAAACCTTCAGTGGACCGACCAATGATCGCACTGCAAACCACAACATGCACACAAACACATGCAAACACGGTCAGAGTTAATACAGAAGCGAATAAACACTCATCCCGCTGGCCTGTCCTTCATGTGCATGAACAAAATGAACGCAAATGATTTTGGAGGAAGCACACATTAACAAAACACAAATGTGCATTTAAACTGCAGACCAGAGGAGATCTGAGAGGTGAGCATGTGAGGAAACACAATGGACTGGTTCAGTGATGTAAATCACATGACACATCTGTAACAATACATTAGTTTTCACAGCACATGTAGATACAGTAAATTACCCCAGGAATGATAGTCAGGTAGGAATAAAAATGCCTCTTGAATAGTTTGATATCTCTGCTAATGATTCCACTGTTAAAATGTCAAAACAATCATACAATCAAATCACATTACATCAATATTTAACTGGGTGCTTGGCGTCTTTGCAAAGTGTAATAGTTTGAGATCTAGATCAATACGGTACCTTTCAATCATAGTGCCGTTCTGAATCATCCAGACGTCGCAATAGGTCCGAGTCACAAGCATTAATGCAATCAGGAGCAGGTACCATGTCTGTGACATACAAAAAAATACAAATAATAAAAAATACAAATAAATAAATAGATAATGTGAAAAACCATAATGAGCTGAAATGCTTCGCTTTTATTTAGCAGATACACATGCACGTTATCCTATAAGTTTGGAGTTGATAAGTTTTTATGTTTTAGAACGAGGTTTCTAACGCTCACAAAGGCTGCAATTATTTGATCAAAAACGTAGTATGAACATATTGTGAAATATTACTATTTAAAATAGCTGTTTTCATTTTTTATATGTTTTAATTTCATTTCATTTAATTCTATGATGGCAACATTTTTCAGCATCATTACTCGAGTCTTCACTGTCACATGAAACTGTCACTGACATCATACCAATATGCTGACTTGCTGCTAAACAAATATTATTATCGAATGTTGAAAACAGTTGTGCTGCTTAATATTTTTTGGGGAAATTTCTTTGATAAAAAGAATAGTGAATTTTTTATTCACTAAAAAAAAGTCTTAATGTAACTTTTGATCAATTTAATGCATTGCTGAATTAAAATAATTTATAAAAACAAAACAAAAAATGTAGTGACCCCAGAAATTTGAATGGTAGTGTATAAAATGCATAATGTTTCAGTTCAGAAAAAAATGGTGTTGCTCTAAATAGCAACACCAAGTACAAAATCATGTTCTTGACTATGACATAAAGTAAAGGTGATTGGCTATTGAAAAAAAGGGAAACCTTCAATTTATGCCTCACCCCAACTTGCTGTTTCAGCAAGAACTTTCATGAAGCCAATTCTCACCTCTTTGCAGAAGAACCTCGGCACCATAATCCTGACGATCCGTGAGATCCGGATAAAAAAGAGCTTGTCCACAGCAGCTCTCTCTTTCTTGCCATCTTTCTGCTGGTTTTAAAACACAAGAAGTGTTGAAAGTCAAAGGAAACTCATGGATCTTTAACTAAATAGTCAAGATTGCAACTTATATATACATCATTCTGTGCGTATACAGTTTTTATCAGTTCATGCAAAGATCAATAAATACATTTCTCTTACCTCACTGTTCAGATCATTTGAAGAACCCTTCTTCCTGTTGAGGATGATGAAATAAATCTATTAATAATAATTACTACAGTACATCCAATAACATCCAATATGAAACATTACATAAAAATGGCCATTTTTCTGTCATAGGTATGCTTGATGCTGAATCTTAAATCTAGAGAGTTCAAGGTGCAAATATGATTAATTCTTGCCTATAGAATTTTTGAATGCATACTGTGGCAACACTTATCCAACAAACACTGTCCTTTAATGAAAGAGTCCATTGTTGGATAGTGAGACTGCAACAAGCATAATAATGTTCAGTAAGCCTCATGTGGGTTTTAAGGGCTGTATTTCATTATAAAGGATGTGTCTCAAAACCTACCTACTGTACACTAGACTGTACACGCTCATGGCCGGACTCATTTTGCTGTAGTTGAACCGGGGTCACTCTGACACTGGACTTCATTTGTGATCTGATTTCATGCATTAGGTACTTTATATGTGTTTTCACATACCTGTTCAGTCCAGCGGATCTTCGTCTCTGCTTTAGGAAGTATAAAACGAGTAGGATGCCGCCAGCTACAGCGGAGTTCTTCGCTGTCAAGTACTTACTGACGGCCGCCATGTTTCCTACTGAGACGGCCGGAGAACAGTAATTTATTATACATTAATCAGACCAAGTTTAGATTATGGAAGTATAATTTACGGATTTGCATCTAAAACCACACTCAAAAAGATTTAAACTATACAGAATCAAGCTCTTAGAATATGTTGTGGTGCGTTCAAAACATCTCCCATTGCAGCCATGCAGGTAGAAGTTGGGGAAGCTCCTTTATTCCTTCGTAGGTATA
>NW_015505916.1:11321-21407 GCF_001515645.1 Sinocyclocheilus grahami | reverse complement strand
ACACTCAGAAATAGATATTCAAGTGACTCTTAGCAAAAATGAGGTTAAAGGGAAAATTAAAGAATTCATAAACAAAAAATGGCAAGAAGTATGGAACTGTGAAAGCAAGGGCAGACAAATGTATAATATTCAGCAGCAAGTAGGAAATGGAAGAAGTATTTTTAGGAATAGGAAAGAAGATACAATTATTTCTCGCATCCGAATAGGGCATACTAGATTAAATCACTCTCTGTTTAATATAGGAAAACATGAAACAGGTCAATGTATTTTTTGTAATCAGGCAGAAACAATAGAGCACGTTTTAATAAAATGTATAAAATATGAAAAAGAAAGGTTAAAACTCATTGAGGAAGTAAGAAACATGGGTGTTGAATCATTTAATTTGTCAAATCTCTTGAAAGAGCATGCAGAACAAGGTAAAATATATGGTGCTATTGTTAAATACATTAAAGAAATAAGATTAGTCAGGAGAATTTAGGAATGTGTGGGTATTTTTTTTTATTTAATTTTTAAATTTTTGTATTTTATTTTTTTTATATAAAATATAGATAAATATAAATATGTATATAGTAGTTGCATATTAGTGCTCCACACTCCAGTCCAGTTGGTGGCGGTAAATTCACCAGAAGTTGGTTTGCCATCCACCATAAAACGTTATTAGAAGAAGAAGAAGAAGAAGAAGGCGGAAGTGACGCACGGTGCTGCCAGGGCTCGCTGTGCGTAGCGTTTTGCAGCCGACGCGAGAGCTCGAGACGGACAACATCATCAGATACGAGCGAAATACTGGATTCTTCTCCCGCTGCAAAAACACCAGCGACCGTACGTACCCACAGTCACTACTGTCCGGTTGAGATACATTGCTTTAGCTGCGCATCTGAGGGGGATTTTGTCTGGGGAAAAACAGAGGGAGGGATGGATGGAGGAGTGGGACATGTAGTGAATTGGGATAAAGTGGGATGCGAGATTCTGCTGTTGGCCTGTAACACCGAGCCGCTGCGCTGCATCCTGCGTGCACACGTCACGTCTATTATTATGATGTGTTTGAGCATCAAACACGATCGTCTTATGCAGTGATGCAAAAAGCTCTTGTTTTAGCCATGCATGTAAAATATTAATTGGCCGACCGGTAGAGTCGGTTTACAATCGGGACCTCAGGCTAATTGAAAGCCATACTTGTGTTTCGGAGGAGCCCGATCCATTGAATGCAATGCGTTTATGCGCATTTACTTTGCATCTGATTGTTTTTCTCAATTGCGTTGAATTATGTTTTAATGCATAAACTGCATGTTTTAAATCTCATAAGTCAGATGCACTCAACAACCAGTACGAGCAGAAACACGTTGCATCTGACATCAGCATGCGCCTTAAATCAGTTTTGATTGACAGGTGTTGTAAGCAGTGTTGGGGAAAGTTACTTTTAAAAGTAATGCATTACAATATTGCGTTACTCCCTAAAAAAAGTAACTAATTACGTTACTTAGTTACTTTTTATGGCAAGTAATGCGTTACATTACTTGCATTACTTTTTAAATATGAGCAGGACTTGATTGTTTTTAATATAAGAAGTTCTATTTATAGCAAATATAAAAACCCTTTCACACCAAAAAGTGTAATGAATAAACCTCAGGCTGAAGGAAAAGTAAATTCACATCTGTACAGTAGAACGCAGGAGAAGAAACGCTCTTCAGCAATAAAAAAACAATGAAGCACAATTGTTAGCTTCTCTAAAGTCATTTTTGCTTATTAGTAAATGGGAAAACAAAGTAACTGGCGTTACTTTTTTGAAAAAGTAACTCAGATATTTTCTTGTAAATTAAAAAAGTAATGCGTTACTTTACTAGTTACTTGAAAAAAGTAATCTGATTACGTAACTCGCGTTACTTGTAATGAGTTACCCCCAACACTGCTTGTAAGAGGGTGACTTGAGATCATAGGTGGGACTCATTACAAAGTACCTGTTACACATGACTGATAAAACTGCATAGCATTTTTTCCCCACTTTAATTTATCCTGACCGATACTGGTACTGATTATTTAAAATGTGCAATAGTAATTTATTATATACTGCAATAACTATTAATTTATCCTTTGGCTACTTTGATAAAAAAATAAAAACACATTATTATCAATCAAAAAGTCAATTATTTTAAAAAGCGACCTTTTAAATGAATTTTACCAGGTGCACTGTTTTTCCTTGTTGAATGCACAGTGAATGTGAATCTTTAGCATATGGCATCTGTAAACTTTAAAAAAAGATTCCGGTAGACAGAAATGTAAAAATATCAGTCAAATCAGACAAAATTGGTTTGTCTGCTTATTTTTTTTAAAAAGTTTTTTTTTTCTCTACATTTTTATTGAAGTAGAAACTAGTGTTTAAGAATCTGTTATTGATATATAATTAAAAAAAATATGTATTTCCATATTTTATAGCTAGTTTGTTTTTGCACCAAGTAGAAACTTGCTGTGTTTTAGAATCTATTATAAATGAATGTACATAATATATACCTGTATTTTTCCAAAGAGAAGCAATGCACAATACAACTGTCTAGTAATAGGTTATTGTGTAGTTGAATGTAATGACTTCTTCTGTCCTATTCTTCAAAGGTGCTAAAAGATAAACATCATGAACCCTGTTTATAACCCTGCGTCATCAGGGGTTCCTTATGCCAACCCTAAAGGAATAGGATACCCAGGTAACCAGAGATGAGCTCTGACTCACTTGCATGCAATCGATAGGAAGTGTCTGGCGTTTTCACACCATACGCAATTAGGTTTCAGCACAATGTCTTTGTTGTTATTGTTAATTGCTGTGTTTTTTTTTTTTTTTCCCTCCTGCACAGCGGGATTTCCTGTGGGTTATGCAGCGGCAGCTCCAGCATACTCCCCCGGCATGTACCCTGGCACTAATCCAGCCTTTCCCACAGGTAAAGGAAGCCCAAACTCTCTCTTTTTCCTGTGTTTTTCAGTTTCCAAGAAGCCAGAACAGAGATTTTGTTACATGGATCTTCTTCACTCAGCCAAAAAATATATCCTGAGGTTTTTGATTTTTAACACGTTTTAAGAAGCTAAAAGTGCAGTTCTTGGATTACAGCTCACTTTGTTTATTTCTCTTCAACATTTTTGTGCCTGAACTCATCAGTATGTCTTAAAGGCATAGTCCACCCAAAAATGACAATTCTGACATAATTTACTTGCCCTCAAGTCGTACCAAAACTGTATGACATTTGTTTTCTTCTGCAGAACATAATAGAAGATATTTTGAAGAATATTGGTAACCAAACATTTTTAGTTCCTATTTACTTCCATTGTATTTTTAGACCATACTCTGGAAGTCAGTTTGATTATCAACATTCTTCAAAATATCTTTCTTTGTGTTCCACAGACGAAAGTATGTCATACAGGTTTTGAGTGACATGAAGGTGAGTAAATGATGACAGGATTTTCATTTTTGGATTTATATTCCTATAAAGCCAACTCGACATGACATCAACTACCTATTTTGCCTTTGGAGTCTTACATATTTCCAGATAAAACTAGATATTCTAGATGATCAATATAGGGTTTATCCAGCCATTTTTTTCCCACAAGGTCAATTTTGATGTGATGCTCACTTTTTAGAAGCATTGCTGTTGCTAGCAAATTAGATTATTGCTTAATTTTCTTCAAATATAATGCCATCTCTACAGGTTATGCTCCCGGGACCCCTTTCAAAATGTCCTGCTCCCCAACTACAGGTGCTGTACCCCCCTATTCCTCTTCACCCAACCCCTACTCTGCTGCAGTCTACCCCGTGAGAAGTCCCTACCCCCAACAGAACCCCTATGCACAGGTAAAGCAACATAAAACTGGAGATTATGAAGCGTAAATAATGTCACACCTGCATTTTGTTAAAATATTGGATGTTTTTTTCCATAGCAGCAAGGCACTTACTACACACAGCCCCTTTACGCAGCACCGCCGCATGTCATTCATCATACAACGGTGGTCCAGCCCAATGGCATGCCAGCGACCATGTATGCTCCTCCCCTTCCCCCGCCTCGCCATAACGGAGTCGCCATGGGCATGGTAGGAGGCACCACCATGGCGATGTCAGCTGGTGAGTCTCATCCAAATAATCCACTGAAATTTATACAATAAAGAGGAAATAGTAAAAATGCATTTTTTTTCTCCTCAGGGACATTATTAACTACTCACTCTCCGACCCCAGTCGCGCCCCACCCTTCAATGCCCACGTACCGCCCGCCTGCCACTCCCACCTACAGTTACGTGCCCACGCAGTGGTGAACGCGACACTGTAAGTGCAAATGGTTTAAAATTGTCTTTATGCATCGCTACGCTTTTGACAGTAGCCATTTTTTTTCCGTGACATTTTGGCTCATTTTCTTGGGCAAAATCCAGTCATTTTAATAAGAATCTACGCAATTAATGAAAGATTTCCCCATGCTGATTCCACATCAGGTTCTGTTGGTCAAGCAAATATGCTCCATTGATCATCAGAAAGATGCTTGGTTTGAAAGTGACTTCATGCATCACTACACTATGTGACCGCATCTTTTTTACTGTCTTTATACTCACAAAGTAATCAATTTTTTTTCCGTGACATTTTGGCTCATTTTCTTGGGCAAAATCCAGTCATTTTAATAAGAATCTACGCAATTAATGAAAGATTTCCCCATGCTGATTCCACATCAGGTTCTGTTGGTCAAGCAAATATGCTCCATTGATCATCAGAAAGATGCTTGGTTTGAAAGTGACTTCATGCATCACTACACTATGTGACCGCATCTTTACTGTCTTTATACTCACGAAGTAATCTGATTTTGTTGGTCCCTGTGTGAAATAATTGTCTTTTTGTTGTCTTCAGGTCAAAAGATGGTAGATATGCATTCTCACTGTCCAGTATTTTTGCAATTGGAGCTGCCACTACAAGTGTTATCAGCCAGTTGCTCTTCCTTCCAAACATAATGTGAATCCGACTCCAGTTGGCAGAGGAAAGGAAAGAGTATCTTCCTAGTCCGGCTCCATTACTACTTCCCATCCTTCACTCATTCTACAACATATCTCACGGCCGAAGACCAGACAAGCTCCTCATGCAGAATTGTGTTGTGTGGACTGTCTTGCAGTTTTTAGCTAACTCTTTAATTGGTGAAACCGGAAGGGAGTTGGAATTAGTTTTATTGGAATACCTATTGAATGCATGTATATATTTAAAAGAGGGAAAAAAGAAACAAACCGCGCTAGCTCATTCTACCAGCTATGACAGATGCGAAACCATCAGCAGTTATCTCAAGCAAAAATCCAAAGGGATGGGGAAAAACAACTGTATATTAAATGCAATGTCTTAATTATTATTTCATACAAAATATTAATAACGTTAGCATTTAAAAAGCAACATTTTTGTTGTTTTTCCTGGTTTTAATTTGGGTATTTGTAGCTCCAGGCATGGTTCATCTTCTCTGGGTGACGGTGTGTTTGTTGCTAACGTGCCCTGATGGGAAGACGGGCCCTTAGGGTTCGTGCCTCCGCTTCATATGCCTGTTTTTAGTTGATACGTTTTTATCACTCTTCATGCTCTCGCTGCAGTTAATTGTTGCACTAATTGCCTGTGTGTGTACATTAATTGGTTGACTGAGCTGTATCGGTGCGGAGAGCATGCTAACTCATTTGTGTACCTCTGGTTTGGTTTTCTTAACTTTTAAAAGTCTGACCGAAAGATTAACATTGAAATCGCAGCGATCTGCGAAATTTTAAATAGTAAATTGTTGATGTGGTAAAAAAAAGAAAGAAAGAAAAGAAAACTCAATTGAGTTGATTTGATAACACTACTGGTTACATTTGAGGAGGTGAATTTGAGTTTAGTTATTATTGATTCAAACATCGCTTGTTGCCTCAAAATTACACCGTAACTGACTGAATTCGATTGTCTTTTTACTTTATACATTGCCTATGTCACTTCGGTTAAAGAATGTTTTGTAATGTTTAATGTGTTTTTGGTTTTGTATTTTCAAGAAAGACCAAAAAATAAATACATTAATAAATAGGAGTTTTCTGGTTTCATTTGTGATATACACTGTCTTAACTTTAGGTTCCAACAGTCATGGAAAACCATTTTCAAATGGCTTGTCTCAATGATTACTAACAAATCCGTCTGAAATTTTAAGCGTTTAAAAAATCACAAATGGAGAGGTCATGGAACTTGAGATAATTGCTGTAAGTGCAAGAAATGACAAAAACATATGCCACAATGTCTTAAAAAATAGTCTTCATTTTATATATATATATATATATATATATATATATATGTGTGACCCTGGACCACAAAACCAGTCTTATATTTTATATAAGATAAAATATTTTTTATGGATTTTTATGGGTATATTTTTAGCAATAGCCAAAAAAACATTGTATGGGTCAAAATTGTCGATTTTTCTTTTATGCCAAAAATCATTAGGGTATTAATTAAAGATCATGTTCCATGAAGATATTTAGTAAATTTCCTACCGTAAATATATCAAAACTTAATTTTTGATTAGTAATATGCATTGCTAAGAATTTCATTTGACAACTTTAAAGGCGATTTTCTCAGTATTTTGACATTTTAGACTCAGATTCCAGATTTTCAAATAGTTGTATCTCAGCCAAATAGTGTCCTATCCTAACAAACCATACATCAAAGCTTATTTATTCAGCTTTCAGATGATGTATAATTTCAAAAATATGGTTTTGTGGTCCAGGGTCACACACACACACACACACACACACACACACATATATGTGTGTATATATATATATATACACTTCCGTTCAAACATTTAGAGTCAATAAAATTTTTAATGTTTCAGAAAGAAGTTTATGCACACCAAGGCTGCATTTACTTAATGTAAAATACAGTAAAACCTATAATAATTTAATATTAATAATTAAATTTAAATTATTAATAATTTAAATAAAAAAATCTGTTTTCTATATGAATATATTCTAAAATGTAATTTATTTCTGTGATGCAAAGCTCATTTTTCAGCATCATTAGTCTTCAGTTTCACATGATCCTTCAGAAATCATTCTAATATGCTGATTTGCTGCTCAAGAAACATTTCTTATTATTATTAATGTTGGAAACAGTTGTGCCACTTAATATTTTTTGTGGAAAGTATGATACATTTTTTTTCAGGATTCTTTGATGAAAATATGAATTGGTATTAAAAAAAACATTATACATTTTGAATGGTATAGTGTAATTTCTTTTTTTCTTAGAGTTAAAAGGGATCCGTATATATTCCTGACAGGTTTCATGCAATGCACAGCCTACCTGGAAGCTCATTTCATTTGTTTATACATTTTAAGACTCCAAAAACAATATCACATAACATTATGCATAGTCTTCTTTTTGTTGAAATCATAATTGAAAAGAAAATCTAAGGACAGTCCTTTAGGCAGCTTTTAAGCATAACAAACTGCCTTCTGTAGCCTGCTTTGGTCTGGCTCTCTGTCTGATGTGTGAATGACGGCATAGGGGGCTGGGGAGAGGAAGGGCTGACTCCGCTAGCCACTGCGTTGCTGACATCAGGAGGCTAATGATGTCATAGTGATGTCAATGGCACTGACAGTGACTGCACACTTAGCTTGTGGTGTGGGCAGCATTGCATGCTGACAGCAGAGAGAGAAAGACAAGCTTTCAGCTCACTATACATGGCTGTGACTGGAGATGAGACAGAATCAGGTATGTCCACTGTTTTCTGTGGCTCTTATGTGGTTTTCAGCATGTTTAACATGGGGAACTTGCTTAAAAAAATTGCATTTTAAATATCTCAGTTTAGTTTGGCTGTTTTTGAAATTGATTGGGTCATTTTAAATGTCAACTGACTGTTCAGAGAACATGAACGGACAAACAACATTTCAAATGCTCAAACAAAACTTTGAAGTTTTGGTAGAGACACAGAGATTGTACTGAGAAAACGATATACGATTTGTATCAAATCTGTGCTTTCGTTATATTCTTGCGATGAATCATCTCTGTAGCATGCAACAGGCTGAAAGAATGAAATGTTCACATTTTTGCTTCCTGTTGAGTTCCTCTGTAGCTCTCACTCATTTCTTTCAGCACCTCTGTCGCTCTCTCTCTCTGAAACGCGTGAATGCACTGCCCACTCACAGAGCAGCTGACGTCATGTTGTTTCCTGGAATTGGACACCAGCAGGGAAATGTAAATGCTGAACGGCAAATAAGATGTACATTGACGTCAGTTCAGAGTCATGCTGTGATTACAGACAGCTCCTTTTGCGAGAGCAAGACTACCAGATTAATCATCTCTTTTAATACGCTGCAGTCTCCACGGAGACAAAGAGGATCAGACACATGTAAAGAAATGTTGCTGTGCATTTTTTTCGCCATTGTTCATGAGCTTTTTGAAATGATTTCACTTGTTTCAATGAAGAGAGATCAAAAATGTGTTACTATGTGAAACAGTTTTTTAACTGTGACCACATAGTGGGTTGCTACTAGAGGAAATTGAATCACTTTGTTTTCATAAGAGCGTTTCACCCTGCACAAATACTGTATGTTGGAGCTCTTATTGGTGAGCAATCCAGTTTACAACCGCACTACGAGTAGATCTGTGTATAATCTACCACTGTGACATACTCAGAGGTCCCACAATGTGTTTGCTAATCTCCAGTGGGTATTAATTCTCCACCTTTGGTCCTTGCAGACATTTGATTCAGTTGATCTTTAGGCCTGCTTAGTAACACGGTGATATTCATGGTCTCATGACATCAGACTTCAGAATGAACTCTCTGTCAGTATAATCTTTTTCAATCTGTTCAAATTTGATTTATATTTATTATTTATATTATGTTTATGCATATGCATTTGAATAAATTCTTATTTTAAATTTGAGACAAACATCAATGTCATTTTAGATTAACCTCTCTGATTTTATGTTTCCTGACTCTCAACCACAATCTAAATGTCACCACTACTTTGCTTGTGTAGTGTGTAATTGTGTTATGTGGTGGATTTTAACAAACTGGCCAACTCATTACAGAGTATAATTTTCCAAAAATTTTGTTTGCCAGCAGTGTTAGTATGTTTCAGAAAGCAATAAACATAAAATTACTTGTATATGATGTTCATATTGGGGCTCAGTTCAAAACACCTGGGCCTGGAAATTAATCTCAAAACTGGACCTTCAATATAGAAAAAGAAAATATTATAAGATAAATACTAGTTTCAGTAATAGTTAGTTGTCAAAGGCATTAAGTCATTCATCTTTGCCTCATGACATGTTTATTGGAAACTGCCAGGGTTTTCACTCATTCTCGACAATCTGGAATTTTGTAGTGCATGTTATGGGAAATAGGAGAAATGCTTTCAGTAAATGTTCTGAAAAATAATTAGTTGTTCTTGTTGTAGTATAATGTTAACTCTCTTTTTTTCTTTCTTTCTTTCTTTACGTACTTACGTACAGAGGTGTAAAGTATTGGAGTAAATGTAATTAGTTACTGTATACTTGAGTATCTTTTTGGATACTTTGTAGTTGTACTGAGTATCAAAAATATTAGCAACTTTTACTGTCTACTTCACTACATTTTTGAATGAGTATCTGTACTCTTTACTCCACTACATTTGAAATGTACGGAAGTTCTAAGCGGCCATGCAATATATTTTTTTTCCTTCTTGTTTTCTCGTTATAACGACTTAATTTTCTCGTTATCCCGACATAACGAAAGTTGTTTTCTCGTTATAATGACTTCATTTTCTCGTTATCTCGACATAACGAAAGTTGTTTTCTTGTTATAAAGACTTAATTTTCTCATTATCTCGACATAACGAGAGTTGTTTTCTCGTTATAACGACTAAATGTTCTCGTTATCTCGACATAACGAAAGTTGTTTTCTCGTTATAACGACTTAATTTTCTCGTTATCTCGACATAACGAAAGTTGTTTTCTTGTTATAAAGACTTAATTTTCTCATTATCTCGACATAACGAGAGTTGTTTTCTCGTTATAACGACTAAATGTTCTCGTTATCTCGACATAACGAAAGTTGTTTTCTCGTTATAATGACTTCATTTTCTCGTTATCTC
>NW_015505916.1:6134-11286 GCF_001515645.1 Sinocyclocheilus grahami | reverse complement strand
ATTATTGTTAGTTAATAAGCGGGGATGTTCTGTTTATCTACAGTAGGACAGGCTTCAACGACGTAGGCTATTTGTAATGTGCCTCTTTTCCTTATTATTAATCTTTATTGTTAATCATTAAATGTATATTGATAAGAAATGTGATTTATATGTAAAGTGTATAGGCTAATTTAATTCAGTGATGTTCTACAGTGTTGTAATCTTTTGTGTTTTCTACATTTCTTTGTGGAAACCACACAAACACACACACACACACATATACACATACACATGAACGCTCTTTTCAAACAGAAGCTTGTAACGCAGATGATATCAGTCACAGCATATCATGACTTCTAAAAATTACAAATTATATATAATTTTCTTTCAAATAAAAGGAAAATTAAAAGAGTTGAATCCAAGCAGCTCTAAAAGATTTTAGAATAGTTCTGCATCCTGAAGGCGCTCCGCCTGTTTGCGGTGTTGCTTTGACCATTTAAACATGTTAATTACACAAACAAAATGTTTAGCGTACTGTCTCTGGAAATATCAACAGTTATTGATCAGCCTTTATTTTTGTATTGTAGACATTATTACTAGGCGAAGCGAAATTTGCTGACATATCCATGACATCCATCATGGGGACTTTAAGCTTGTTAGCCCCCTTTGTGTATATATAGCCTTAGTTTTTCTTTAGTTCCTTGTGAGTTGTCAAATGTAATGTTTGTCTGTTTGCCAGTCATTCTGTTCTTTGTTCCCTTTGGTTTTTGGCTTATTGTTTGTTCTAGTTGACCAATTAAATACCTAAACATAAATCCTTGCCTCTGCCTTTTCCCCCAGCTTCTCCACAACATTATAGTTTTTCACTGGCATGTCTCTTTGACTAGTGCATCTTTGAGCCTATACTTAGTATAAGTAAAATACTTAAGTACTGTTAAAATCAGATACTCTAAGACTTTTACTCAAGTTGTTTTGGAATTGGTCCACTTTACTGTACGCATTTGGGATAGAATATGAACGACCTCGTGATCGCTATAATTTGTACAGTATTGTTCATTAGGCTACTGACATTTAATTCATTCATAAATGTTAAATGCTTGAATCAATATGACTATTTTGTGTATTAAGTTCTTGCTAGATGCATGAGTTTCACCAACGCGTTCTGTGTCATAAAATAACTGCTTATTAAAACCAAGGTTGACGTCACTGTATTCTGTTTGCACCTATATCTTTATTTGTGCTTCTTTGAGGTACATTATTGTTAGTTAATAAGCGGGGATGTTCTGTTTATCTACAGTAGGACAGGCTTCAACGACGTAGGCTATTTGTAATGTGCCTCTTTTCCTTATTATTAATCTTTATTGTTAATCATTAAATGTATATTGATAAGAAATGTGATTTATATGTAAAGTGTATAGGCTAATTTAATTCAGTGATGTTCTACAGTGTTGTAATCTTTTGTGTTTTCTACATTTCTTTGTGGAAACCACACAAACACACACACACACACATATACACATACACATGAACGCTCTTTTCAAACAGAAGCTTGTAACGCAGATGATATCAGTCACAGCATATCATGACTTCTAAAAATTACAAATTATATATAATTTTCTTTCAAATAAAAGGAAAATTAAAAGAGTTGAATCCAAGCAGCTCTAAAAGATTTTAGAATAGTTCTGCATCCTGAAGGCGCTCCGCCTGTTTGCGGTGTTGCTTTGACCATTTAAACATGTTAATTACACAAACAAAATGTTTAGCGTACTGTCTCTGGAAATATCAACAGTGATTGATCAGCCTTTATTTTTGTATTGTAGACATTATTACTAGGCGAAGCGAAATTTGCTGACATATCCATGACATCCATCATGGGGACTTTAAGCTTGTTAGCCCCCTTTGTGTATATATAGCCTTAGTTTTTCTTTAGTTCCTTGTGAGTTGTCAAATGTAATGTTTGTCTGTTTGCCAGTCATTCTGTTCTTTGTTCCCTTTGGTTTTTGGCTTATTGTTTGTTCTAGTTGACCAATTAAATACCTAAACATAAATCCTTGCCTCTGCCTTTTCCCCCAGCTTCTCCACAACATTATAGTTTTTCACTGGCATGTCTCTTTGACTAGTGCATCTTTGAGCCTATACTTAGTATAAGTAAAATACTTAAGTACTGTTAAAATCAGATACTCTAAGACTTTTACTCAAGTTGTTTTGGAATTGGTGACTTGTAACGTGTAGTGGAGTAATTTTCACTGTAAGGCATCTACTTTTACTCAAGTATGGTTTTTAGGTACTCTTTACACCTCTGCTTACTTAATCTATTGGCACCAAAAAGCTTTTATACACTTCTTTTTGTGACATGTATTGTTTGAAAAATGTTGTTCTATCATAGCATGGCTATAACACCCAAAACAGCCATAACAATAACCACAATGTCACACTTGCTTTCACTGATTAAATATTGCAGGTGTTGGGCTTGCAAAAATGATGACCTGGGATCATTGTGAGAGAGTTTTGTGCTAGTTGGTTAAACAGTTGTATTCTTTTGTAAAGAACAGTTACTGTACAATTTATTGAAAATTAAAAATATTGAAATATTTTTGTGGTAAGGTCAATGAAAATATTCTGAACATGAACAAATTCTGAACTACTGGCCTGACTGGGCCAGCAACAAAACCCTTGTTACCTGTGATGGAAACACAAAATATGCAGTCAATGTTCTGTAAAATAATAATAATATTGGGAACTGTTCCTCTGTTAACTAATGTGTTGGTGTGTTTTTGCAGCCACCACTGGAGGTATGTCTGCGTATCAGATTTCCTCTCCTGCATCTGGCCTTTCCCAGGCAATGGACGGCTCACCCGGCTCTCTGCCAAGCCCTCAGCAGCTGACTGAGGAAGCATCACATAAGAGGGAACTCCGACTGGTGAAAAACAGGTATTGCCCAGCCGCCCTTCCCTATTCCAGAATTACTACTGCATTCTGTAGCCTAAGAGCATGAAATCATTATAGCAGCTGATTGCAGTCCATGTTGATGTGTTGCTTGGTCTTTTCCTCAGTTCGTTCTGTACCTGAGGCCTTACATGTTCTTCAGTTGCATCCATGTGTCTGCTTTCAACTTCTGATGAGGTCAAAGGCTTGTATTCTTTGCTTTTTGCCTATCACTGCATCATGCTTGATGATGTCTCAGTGTGTGGAGCATGTGCTAAAAGCATATTATAACAAAAATGAAATACTGTTTGTAACAAATATATTCTTGAATCCTTCCTTGTGTTTTTTTCAAGTGGTACAGTCCTTCAGAGTTTCCATTGAGACTATCAGCACAGCTTTATGTTTATCTTTAGTTTATGTTTAAATAAATTTATCTAGCTCTCCATTTTGTGGCGTTTTGTTGTTGCTTTTTATGTTGAGGGATCTGTGTTATTAATCACTGTAACTTCAAGTTCAATTCAATTCAAGTGTATTTGTATAGAGCTTTTCACAATACAAATCGTTGCAAAGCAGCTTTACAGAAAATTAAGTTTAACTGAATTTTTTTGTAATACAGAATTACTTTTAAATGTTCTCTGTGTATTTCATGTTCACTTTTAAGACACTAATAGAACTAATAGAATTGAACTAATAGAATAATGACGTCTTAGCATTTTAGCACATGAAATAGTGTATTTTGATTTCTTGCGATTACTCAAGAGGCACAAAGCAAGTCCGGTTATTAAAACATAAAACATTTAAAAAATAGTTTAGATTAACCATATGTTATGGAATTTAAGAAATAATTTCGAAATGTTCCAGATCAATTTTACAGATACAATTTAACAGCCAAAAACAAACAATCTTTGTATCTGTGTGTAGACACTCCCACTAGCTGCGGCGGTCAGAGTAGTTTCCTAATCGACTGCGCATGCGCAGTATACCGTCAGAGGGGCGACACAAGAACGGATAAAAACAGACACTTTACATTAGATTTTAGGAACTCTGTTGTTATTTCCAACAACATTTATAACAGCAGGCTTCCCAACATCGAGGAGACTGAAACACCAGGAAAAATAAACCAGACTAAACCGAAATTAGTACCACAGTTACGCAGTCAGACGCAAACTACTAACGACTCAAGGTAAGATATTCATAACGTTACTTTTAATGGCATAAAATCGAGATCCTTACCTTACAGTGTTGCTGTAGTTGATGCAATTATTTCCATAGCAATATGAGCCTAACGGCAAAACATGATGACGTCACGGTAAATAAAAATGCCTGCCATATGTTTCATAAATGCAATAGAAAAAAGGTTTTTATAATGTATTATTGAAGACTATGCTGATAGATGAGAGAAGCAGAACCTTTTCCTATTTTTGTTTGATTATACGGTACTTTTTTTGTTGTTGCGTAATTTAAGTGAATATGTTTCTGCATAGCTTAATGCTAGTAATAATAATACCAGGGTAATACCATGTTTCTTTTGGATATGTACCAGTTATTCTGGGAAGTACCTTGGAGTTTATGTACATACCATAGTACACAAATATGCTGATCATGTACAGGTACATCTCAAACAATTAGAATATCATGAAAAAGGTCAATATTTTTTGTCACTCATATCAGAAAGTGAAACCCATATATTATATAGATTCATTACACATAGAGTGAACTATTTCAAGCCTTTATTTCTTGAAATTTTGATGATTATGGCTTACAGATAATGAAAACCCAAAATTCAGTGTCTCAGAAAATTAGAATATTGTGAAAAAGTTCAATATTGGAAAGTCATGGTGTCACACCCTAATCAGCTAATTACCTCAAAACACCTGCAAAGGTTTCCTGAGCCTTTAAATGGTTTCTCAGTCTGGGTCAGTATGCTACACAATCATGGGGAAGACAGATGTCTAGAAGACAGTCATTGACACCCTCCACAAGGAGAGTAAGCCACAAAAGTTCATTGCTAAAGAAGCTGGTTGTTCACAGAGTGCTGTATACAAGCATATTCATAGAAAGTTGAGTGGAAGAAAAAGTGTGGTAGGAAAAGGTGCACCAGCAAGAATTTGGGGGAGCTTCACAAGGAGTGGACTGAGGCTGGCGTCAGCGCATCAAGAGCCACTACGCACAGACGAATCCTAGACATGGGCTACAAATGTCGCATTCCTCGTGTCAAGCCACTCCTGAACCAGAGACAACGTCAGAA
>NW_015505916.1:3661-5828 GCF_001515645.1 Sinocyclocheilus grahami | reverse complement strand
AAGCTTTATGGAGATGCTGATTTCATTTTCCAGCAGGACTTGGCACCTGCCCACACTGCCAAAGGTACCAAAAGCTGGTTCAATGACTATGGTGTTACTGTGCTTGATTGGCCAGCAAACTCGCCTGACCTGAACCCCATAGAGAATCTATGGGGTATTGTCAAGAGGAAGATGAGAGACACCAGAACCATCAATGCAGATAACCTGAAGGCCGCTATCAAAGCAACCTGGGCTTCCATACCACCTCAGCAGTGCCACAGGCTGATTGCCTCCATGCCACGCCGCACTGATGCAGTAATTCATGCAAAAGGAGGCCCAACCAAGTATTGAGTACATAGAAATGAACATACTTTTCAGAAGCCTGACATTTCTGTTTAAAATATCCTTTTTTTTATTGATCTTATGTAATATTCAAATTTTCTGAGACACTGAATTTTGGGTTTTCATTATCTGTAAGCCATAATCATCCAAATTTCAAGAAATAAAGGCTTGAAATATTTCACTCTATGTGTAATGAATCTATATAATATATGGGTTTCACTTTCTGAAATGAGTGACAAAAAATACTGACCTTTTTCATGATATTCAAATTTTTTGAGATGTACCTGTAGTACTAAGTTTATAGGAAAACTTGTGTTCTATTACCATTTGATAGTACCCTACTTTCAGTATGGGTAAATAACTTAAATAAATGCCATTTCACTTAATAACCACCTATAAAACGTCTTAGAAATCTATCAACAGTGGTGAGATCTGACATGTAATGACAGCACTGATATTAAGTCAAGTTTTGCATTCAAGAGCCTCCATTGTTCCTCCCACACAGAATCGCACAGTGACTCCTCACATACTTCCTCTCATGCTCAAGGCTTCTGTTTAAATTACTCAAGCACACACCTTTCTGCACGAAAACACCACCTATTAATCACACTACTATATAGTTCACTCTTAAAGTAAGATTATATACTAAAATATTATTTTATAATATTATTATGTTATAATACAAAGTATAACTGGTTAGCCATTTAAATAAACTGATATACAGTATTATAATGAAAACACCTTAAGTAGTAAGGTTCCATTTGTTCACATGGAAAATACTTCTGAAGAATTTATTAAACTCAGTTAATGTTAATTTACTAATACATTATTCAAATCAAAAGTTGTATCTGCTAATATTATTTAAAGAACCTGAGATAACATGAACTAAAATTAATGAGATTAATAAGTACTGTATCAAATTTATTGCTCATTTTAGTTAATGCATTAACTAATACCAACTAATAAGTGTTACCATTATAATTACAAAGTTGCTGCAAAAAATATAGTTAAAATTGTATTGTATAAAAATGTATAATATAGAGAAAATACAAAAACTGAGTACATATTGTCTAAATAAAACAACTGCTAATAAATACATCTTACAGCATCTTACAGTGTAAACCTATGTCGAATGTATTATTCATGTATGTTTCCTACTCAATATACTTTCATACACAACACAATTTAAATACATTATTTGCCTTAGAGAGACTTGAGTAATCTGTGTGAACAGTTATGTTGCGACTAGTTGCAAGTTGACTTAAGATTTGCTAAATAATGTTGTTTCCAATTGTTAATTTAAATGAAATGGGCTTTGAAAAAAACAAACAAGCAACATTATAGAGTACAAATGAATATAGTATAGACTGTATAGAGTACAAATGAGATATGACCTAAATCAGAGTCTGCTAAATATGATCAAAGAAGGCTGTGAAAATAAATCTGCATTGTTAATCATTTTGATCTTTTATTAAAAAAATTCACATAAATCTAACCTTTCATTGGAGAATAAGAATTTAAAATGGGGGGAAATATCATTATGACATAAATGTTTTCTCAAATACACGTTGGACACAATTATTGGTACCCCTAGAAATTCTTATGAGTAAAATATCTGTGAAGTATATTCCCATTCATATTTACAATTTTGAGCATATTAGGGTGATTATGAACATGAAATTATCCAGCCATGGCTTCCTGTTTCACAGGAATATAAATAGGAGGGAAAACAAAGCCCAAATTATCTTAATCATCCATCACAATGAGAAAAACCAAAGACTATATTTCTGATGTGCAGCAAAAGATAATTGAGCTTCACAAATTAGAAAGTGACTTTAAGAAAAGA